>NW_012032087.1:0-467 GCF_000956235.1 Wasmannia auropunctata | reverse complement strand
TATTTTCGGAGTGAGTGATTGTTTTTAGAAATATTATTTGCTTTAATAAAACTATGTGCCGGTCCTCGAGTCTACGAAGTGAGAGATTGCATTTTTAGAAATATTTATTTGCTTTAAAATAATTATATAGATGTCCTCGAGTCTTCGAAGTAACAGATTACATTTTACAGAACTATTCCTTTGCTTTAAAAACATTATATACATGTCCTCGAGTGTTCGAAGTGAGAGATTATATTTATAGAAATTTTTATTGCTTTTCAAAAAATAATATGCATAAAAAATAAAAATAATAAAGATATATACTTCAGGCCCAAAGAAACCCCGCGAGGATATCAAAAACACCAAGAAAGTCGGAATTGTCGCGAGAATCACAGTGTTGAAACATCGTGAGTGATCCGGTAACCGCGTGGAAGTAATCCGTGGAGCTCGACCCTTACCCCGGGCCAAAGAAACCCCGCGAGGGAATA
>NW_012032086.1:0-500 GCF_000956235.1 Wasmannia auropunctata | reverse complement strand
TTACGGGGCCTCGGATGAGTCCCGTATCGTTATTTTTCGTCACTACCTCCCCGTGCCGGGAGTGGGTAATTTGCGCGCCTGCTGCCTTCCTTGGATGTGGTAGCCGTTTCTCAGGCTCCCTCTCCGGAATCGAACCCTGATTCCCCGTTACCCGTTACAACCATGGTAGGCGCAGAACCTACCATCGACAGTTGATAAGGCAGACATTTGAAAGATGCGTCGCCGGTGCTAGGACCGTGCGATCAGCACAAAGTTATTCAGAGTCACCAAAATAAACGGTGGACGGACGGAGACCGCCCGCCACCGATTGGTTTTGATCTAATAAAAGCGTCCCTTCCATCACTGGTCGGGACTCTGTTTTGCATGTATTAGCTCTAGAATTACCACAGTTATCCAAGTAAAATGTGGGTACAATCTAATGAACCATAACTGATTTAATGAGCCATTCGCGGTTTCACCTTAATTCGGCATGCACTGAGACATGCATGGCTTAAATCTTT
>NW_012032085.1:0-479 GCF_000956235.1 Wasmannia auropunctata | reverse complement strand
TATCCCCTGTGTGCCTTGTCGACTCAGTTTAAAGTGTACTCATTCCGATTACGGGGCCTCGGATGAGTCCCGTATCGTTATTTTTCGTCACTACCTCCCCGTGCCGGGAGTGGGTAATTTGCGCGCCTGCTGCCTTCCTTGGATGTGGTAGCCGTTTCTCAGGCTCCCTCTCCGGAATCGAACCCTGATTCCCCGTTACCCGTTACAACCATGGTAGGCGCAGAACCTACCATCGACAGTTGATAAGGCAGACATTTGAAAGATGCGTCGCCGGTGCTAGGACCGTGCGATCAGCACAAAGTTATTCAGAGTCACCAAAATAAACGGTGGACGGACGGAGACCGCCCGCCACCGATTGGTTTTGATCTAATAAAAGCGTCCCTTCCATCACTGGTCGGGACTCTGTTTTGCATGTATTAGCTCTAGAATTACCACAGTTATCCAAGTAAATGTGGGTACAATCTAATGAACCATAACTA
>NW_012032084.1:0-532 GCF_000956235.1 Wasmannia auropunctata | reverse complement strand
TCCGCGCGACAGCCCCGCGGGGCGAAAGCAACACGCGGCGAGGGACTTTAGCCGCGCGCCCAGCCCCGCGGGGCGAAAGCAACACGCGGCGAGTGACTTAGCCGCGCGCCCAGCCCCGCGGGGCGAAAGCAACACGCGGCGAGGGACTTAGCCGCGCGCCCAGCCCCGCGGGGCGAAAGCAACACGCGGCGAGGGACTTAGCCGCGCGCCCAGCCCCGTGAAGCGAAAGCAACACGCGGCGAGGGACTTAGCCGCGCGCCCAGCCCCGTCGGCGAAAGCAACACGCGGCGTGGAACTTGGCCGCCGACCGCTCGTCAGCCCCGCCGGCGGTAGGCCCGACGTACGCGCTAGCCTGACCGAGCGCTAACCTGACCGAGCGCTAACCTGACCGGAGGCTAACCTGACCGAGCGCTGGCCCGACGTGTCAGGCGAGGTACTTGGCCGCGGAGCGCCTCGTCGGCCCCGTCGGGCGAAAGCAACACGCGGCGAGGGAATTAGCCGCGCGCCCAGCCCCGTGAAACGAAAGCAACAA
>NW_012032083.1:0-1664 GCF_000956235.1 Wasmannia auropunctata | reverse complement strand
GCTCTTCCGATCTATATGTAAAATACGCGATGATAATGGACGGTTAAGAGATATAATATTTACTCGCAAAGTGATTCTTGAAAATGATGCATTAATTTGTACCACAAATGTAAAAATTACTCATATTAAAAAATGTAATATAAACGGTACTTTGTTTGTACAGATACCAGAAAATATAAGAAGACCATGTGTACTTTTAAAATGTAATAATAGTACTTTCGTTTGCACAATTCCATATGGATGTCTTGGCGATTAAATTGTGAAATAATAAATATGTGACATAACAATGTTTTTTTATTTATTGCATTACACTTATAAACTGTATATATATATATATACCTATATATAAAGTAGTTCGCAAAAAGAGTGATAATTAAAATATAAAAAAACATAAGTCAAGAAATATTAAGTAAATTCTTTAAATATAATAGCCAGATCAAATATTTAAAAATTAATATGCTATCTACTAATTTTTTACACAATGTGTGTGCTTATACAGCAAATAGGCCACGACAATTTCAATGATAAAAGTTAAAAATTTGATTCGTACATGTAATCTTATTTCATCTAATTAAGTAATGATCGATCCCATTTTGATCAGTATTTCTTGACAAACAAATTATATACTTATTGCTTGATTTAATTTTTCACGATATATATATATATATATATATATATTATATATACTATATACATATTATATATATATATATATATATATATATCCAACTAATTTTCGAATCATTCCTTTACTATTATAAAACAGATTTTTTCTTACTATATCCAATTCAAACTTATTGCTTCCGAATAGTAACCCGATAATACTTATTATTATGAAATAGAAACATCGCAAAAAAAAACAATTGCTGAAAGATTGTGACCACTGTGCATTTATGCAAATTCATTAGAATTATTGTGTAGATTTGTAAACTGTTTTATTATCTGGCAAAGATTCGTATAAAGATGACTATTTTTTAAATGCACATTTTCATAGAAACACTTTCTGTAACGGAAAATATTTTTAAAAACATCGGAAATTTCTAAAAATTCAGAAGCAGAAAACAGTAATATCTTTAAATTTACGGTTTTCAACAAAATTCAAAGACTTTCCGACACTTGAAAATAATTTTTAGAGAAATCTCTGAAAATCTCTAAAAAGTGGTTAACCATGAAAATATAATTTTCAGAGACATCAATGATTTCTCAAATTACAACGAAATTCTAAGATTTTCAGACACTTGTAAGTGATTTACAGAGAAATCGCTGACAGTCTCTGAAAAGTGAGAAACCATGAAAGTATAATTTTCAGAGACAACACTGAAATCTCTAATTTCGGCAAAATTCAAAGTTTTTCAAACATTTATTAATGATTTTCAGAGAAATCGCTGACAGTCTCTGAAAAGTAAGAAACCATGAAAGTTTAATTTTCGGAGACATCACTGAAATCTCTAATTTCAGCGAAATTCAAAGTTTTTCAGACACTTATAAATGATTTTCAGATAAATCGCTGACAGCCTCTGAAAAATGAGAAACCATGAAAGGATAATTTTCAGAGACATCATTGAAATCTCTAATTTCAGCGAAATTCAAAGTTTTTCAGACACTTATTAATGATTTTTAGAGAAATCGCTGACAGTCTCTGAAAAGTAAGAAACCATGAAAGT
>NW_012032082.1:0-547 GCF_000956235.1 Wasmannia auropunctata | reverse complement strand
TAATATTTATTTAATATTTTAATATAAATTTATTGTTTATGATTAAGTGTAAAACTAATAATTAATAAAAAAAATTATTATTCTATTAATGTAATTATAGTCTTGTAATGTGTGTATTCAGTGTAATAAACATTAAAGACAATACAAATTAAATTAAACTTTAAAAAGAATACAAAATTTAAAAATCTATTAATCCTTATATTTTTAATTAATAATAATTAACGTTAATTTGATATAAACGCATTTGGATTAAATATGTTAATTTGACAAATTTCAGTCTTATTGTATTAACATATTCAGTTTTTTCATATTAAAAATGGTTTTTCTATCGGTATTATGAAAATATTCACCATACAAGGTAAATGAACATATGGTTATAAATTCATTTTGACAGTTGATGTAATATCGATCGTAATTGTATTTCTTTAATATTTTCCGATATTAATTAATTATTTAGTGTACAAATAGATTTCGTATAAAAAAAAAAGTAATTTCTTAGGAAAAAATAATCTCGGTGTTGTTAAGAGAGCCCTCGTAGCACCTTTAG
>NW_012032081.1:0-493 GCF_000956235.1 Wasmannia auropunctata | reverse complement strand
GAGGACGACCACGACGGCTCGCGCCGCCACGGAAGCCTCGCAGCAAGGAAGATCCGCGGAGGCCAAGGCACGGGACCGAGCTCGGATCCCGTGTTCGGCGCGAGAACGCCGAGCGTTCACCTCGCCCAGGCCCGGCACGTCAGCCAGACCCGCTTCCCGACCAAGCCCGACACGCCCCGCTCCTCAGAGCCAATCCTTATTCCGAAGTTACGGATCCAATTTGCCGACTTCCCTTACCTACATTAGTCTATCGACTAGAGGCTCTTTACCTTGGAGACCTGCTGCGGATATGGGTACGAACCGGCGCGACACCTCCACGTGGCCCTCTCCTGGATTTTCAAGGTCCGAGGGGAAGATCCGGACACCGCCGCAACTGCGGTGCTCTTCGCGTTCCAAACCCTATCTCCCTGCTAGAGGTTTCCAGGGAACTCGAACGCTTATACAGAAAAGAAAACTCTTCCAGGATCTCCCGACGGCGTATCCAGGTCATTTA
>NW_012032080.1:0-555 GCF_000956235.1 Wasmannia auropunctata | reverse complement strand
GCGCGTCACTAATTAGATGACGAGGCATTTGTCTACCTTAAGACGAGTTATAGTTACTCCCGCCGTTTACCCGCGCTTGCTTGAATTTCTTCACGTTGACATTCAGAGCACTGGGCAGAAATCACATTGCGTCAACACCCGCGAGGGCCATCGCAATGCTTTGTTTTAATTAGACAGTCGGATTCCCCTAGTCCGTGCCAGTTCTGAGCTGAGCGTTGAATGGCGGCCGAAGAGGACGACCACGACGGCTCGCGCCGCCACGGAAGCCTCGCAGCAAGGAAGATCCGCGGGAGGCCAAGGCACGGGACCGAGCTCGGATCCCGTGTTCGGCGCGAGAACGCCGAGCGTTCACCTCGCCCAGGCCCGGCACGTCAGCCAGACCCGCTTCCCGACCAAGCCCGACACGCCCCGCTCCTCAGAGCCAATCCTTATTCCGAAGTTACGGATCCAATTTGCCGACTTCCCTTACCTACATTAGTCTATCGACTAGAGGCTCTTTACCTTGGAGACCTGCTGAGGATATGGGTACGAACCGGCGCGACACCTCCACGTGGC
>NW_012032078.1:0-321 GCF_000956235.1 Wasmannia auropunctata | reverse complement strand
TATCCCCTGTGTGCCTTGTCGACTCAGTTCTAAGAAGATTTGTTTGTACGTTGGTAGTAAAAACCCACCGGCCGAAGCCGGGGGCCTTCGCGATACCATAAGGTACGCCTATTTAGCAGGCTAGAGTCTCGTTCGTTATCGGAATTAACCAGACAAATCGCTCCACCAACTAAGAACGGCCATGCACCACCACCCACCGAATCAAGAAAGAGCTATCAATCTGTCAATCCTTCCGGTGTCTGGGCCTGGTGAGGTTTCCCGTGTTGAGTCAAATTAAGCCGCAGGCTCCACTCCTGGTGGTGCCCTTCCGTCAATTCATTA
>NW_012032077.1:0-408 GCF_000956235.1 Wasmannia auropunctata | reverse complement strand
TGCCGTATTGCCCTTCGCGGGCCTCAGCCACAGTGCCCGCCGTCCCGGTTGCGCCCCTGGCGGCTCGGGCATCCTTGCGCGCGTTCGCGCGCTCGATCACCTGCCCGCCGCGTGCCCGGTGTGTGTCCCCTTTGCTCCGGCGCCCGGTCGCCCGTACTCCAACTCCTTCTCGTTGTCGATGGTCTTGAGTCTTCTCGGCCCATGCTCCGTTGGTCCGGTGAGGTGCCGCGGTACATGTAAGAGGTTCCAACAAAATCAATAAACGATACGCGATTTAAATTCGGGCCTCCCGGAGATCTCGGTCTCGCTCGTAACGACGCGGCTGTCGGTCCGGCAAAAGGGGCGCGAACCCGCGCCTTGTGACGGCGGCGGGACGCTGCCTCGCCGCAGCGGACTGCGGCGTCACAA
>NW_012032076.1:0-516 GCF_000956235.1 Wasmannia auropunctata | reverse complement strand
TAACTTGGTGAAAAAAAATCGTACAACGCTAAAAAAAAAGACAAATTAAAGGTAAAGATTCACTCTTTCGTAAAGCAGTAAACTGCATTTGTGTGCGATTTTTAGTTTATGCCGTGAAACCTTTTAAATTTAGTACACATTTTTGGAGATTTGACGCATTTTCTATTTGGGACCTATGTAATTCCATAAAAAATAAATATGATTCTTTTCTAAGTGTTGATCTGAAAAGTAGAGATCTCAAGCTGTAAAATGCTTTTTTGTAACATCTCGATACGATCTATTTTTGACGAAGTTACACTCATTTAAAGCTTGTCTAGTTTAAAATTATAGAATACATATGACCAAAATAAAAGATCATCTTACTCTACCATACCAAAAATAGGACAAAATTCAAGAGAGTGTAACTTCGTACAAAAATGATCGTATCGAGATGATACAAAAAGCATTTTTACAGCTTGAAATCTCTACTTTCCAAATTGATACTTAAGAAAACGATCCTACTGATCTTTCATGGAA
>NW_012032075.1:0-532 GCF_000956235.1 Wasmannia auropunctata | reverse complement strand
TTAGCCTGACCGAGCGCTAACCTGACCGAGCGCTAACCTGACCGGAGGCTAACCTGACCGAGCGCTGGCCCGACGTGTCAGGCGAGGTACTTGGCCGCGGAGCGCCTGTCGGCCCCGTCGGCGAAAGCAACACGCGGCGAGGGAATTAGCCGCGCGCCCAGCCCCGTGAAGCGAAAGCAACACGCGGCGAGGGAATTAGCCGCGCGCCCAGCCCCGTGAAGCGAAAGCAACACGCGGCGAGGGACTTAGCCGCGCGCCCAGCCCCGTCGGCGAAAGCAACACGCGGCGTGGAACTTGGCCGCCGACCGCTCGTCAGCCCCGCGGCGGTAGGCCCGACGTACGCGCTAGCCTGACCGAGCGCTAACCTGACCGAGCGCGAGACCGAACGAGCGCTAACCTGACCGAGCGCTAACCTGACCGAGCGCTAGCCCGACGTGTCAGGCGAGGCACTTGGCCGTTGAGCGCCTGTCGGCCCCGTCGGCGAAAGCAACACGCGGCGCGGGACTTAGCCGCGGAGCGCGCGACAACTGAG
>NW_012032074.1:0-750 GCF_000956235.1 Wasmannia auropunctata | reverse complement strand
TGAGGGACTTAGCCGCGCGCCCAGCCCCGCGGGGCGAAAGCAACACGCGGCGAGGGACTTAGCCGCGCGCCCAGCCCCGTGAAGCGATAGCAACACGCGGCGAGGGACTTAGCCGCGCGCCCAGCCCCGTCGGCGAAAGCAACACGCGGCGTGGAACTTGGCCGCCGACCGCTCGTCAGCCCCGCCGGCGGTAGGCCCGACGTACGCGCTAGCCTGACCGAGCGCTAACCTGACCGAGCGCTAACCTGACCGGAGGCTAACCTGACCGAGCGCTGGCCCGACGTGTCAGGCGAGGTACTTGGCCGCGGAGCGCCTAGTCGGCCCCGTCGGCGAAAGCAACACGCGGCGAGGGAATAGCCGCGCGCCCAGCCCCGTGAAGCGAAAGCAACACGCGGCGAGGGAATTAGCCGCGCGCCCAGCCCCGTGAAGCGAAAGCAACACGCGGCGAGGGACTTAGCCGCGCGCCAGCCCCGTCGGCGAAAGCAACACGCGGCGTGGAACTTGGCCGCCGACCGCTCGTCGAGCCCCGCCGGCGGTAGGCCCGACGTACGCGCTAGCCTGACCGAGCGCTAACCTGACCGAGCGCTAACCTGACCGGAGGCTAACCTGACCGAGCGCTGGCCCGACGTGTCAGGCGAGGTACTTGGCCGCGGAGCGCCTGTCGGCCCCGTCGGCGAAAGCAACACGCGGCGAGGGAATTAGCCGCGCGCCCAGCCCCGTGAAGCGAAAGCAACACGCGGCGAGGGAATA
>NW_012032073.1:0-1352 GCF_000956235.1 Wasmannia auropunctata | reverse complement strand
CCCCGTCGGCGAAAAGCAACACGCGGCGAGGGACTTTAGCCGCGCGACAGCCCCGTGGGGCGAAAGCAACACGCGGCGAGGGACTTAGCCGCGCGACAGCCCCGTGGGGCGAAAGCAACACGCGGCGAGGGACTTAGTCCGCGCGACAGCCCCGTGGGGGCGAAAAGCAACACGCGGCGAGGGGACTTAGCCGCGCGACAGCCCCCGCGGGGCGAAATCAACACGCGGCGAGGGACTTAGCCGCGCGCCCAGCCCCGCGGGGCGAAAGCAACACGCGGCGAGGGACTTAGCCGCGCGCCCAGCCCCGCGGGGCGAAAGCAACACGCGGCGAGGGACTTAGCCGCGCGCCCAGCCCCGCGGGGCGAAAGCAACACGCGGCGAGGGACTTAGCCGCGCGCCCAGCCCCGTGAAGCGAAAGCAACACGCGGCGAGGGACTTAGCCGCGCGCCCAGCCCCGTCGGCGAAAGCAACACGCGGCGTGGAACTTGGCCGCCGACCGCTCGTCAGCCCCGCGGCGGTAGGCCCGACGTACGCGCTAGCCTGACCGAGCGCTAACCTGACCGAGCGCTAACCTGACCGACGCTAACCTGACCGAGCGCTAACCTGACCGAGCGCTAGCCCGACGTGTCAGGCGAGGCACTTGGCCGTTGAGCGCCTGTCGGCCCCGTCGGCGAAAGCAACACGCGGCGCGGGACTTAGCCGCGGAGCGCGCGACAGACCCGCCGGCGGTAGGCCCGACGTACGCGCTAGCCTAACCGAGCGCTAACCTGACCACCGAGCGCGAGACCGAACGAGCGCTAACCTGACCGAGCGCTAACCTGACCGAGCGCTAGCCTACGGGTCAGGCGAGGTACTTGGCCGCGGAGCGCCTGTCGGCCCCGTCGGCGAAAGCAACACGCGGCGAGAAAGCAACACGCCGCGAGGGACTTAGAAAATTTTCGGCTCGGTCGTGTCCGGTGTGTGCCTTGTCGCCCAGTTCTACGCTTCCCCGCTAAAGCCCTTAATGTTACGTCGATTCGCGTGCCCGCACGTTTATTCGGCCACCCTAGTGCCCCCGTGCACCCCCGTCGTCCGTTCGCCCCGATAGCGAAGAATTTTCGGCGCCGGAGGTAATCGCGGCGAAAGCAACACGCCGCGCGAAAGCAACACGCCGCGCGGGACTTAGAAAAATTTCGGCTCGGTCGGGTCCGGAGGTAAACCTGGCCGATCTACGCTTCCCCGCTAACGCCCTTAATGTTACGTCGATTCGCGTGCCCGCACGTTTATTCGGCCACCCTACCACCCCCGTGCACCCCCGTCGTCCGTTCGCCCCGATAGCAAGAATTTTCGGCGCCGGAGGTACACTTGGCCAA
>NW_012032072.1:0-432 GCF_000956235.1 Wasmannia auropunctata | reverse complement strand
CGGTCGAACATGAGTTTCGCGAGTTCGATGTCGAGACTCGGAATCGTCTTTAGACGACTTAGGTACCTGGCGGGGTGTTGTACTCGGTAGAGCAGTTACCACGCTGCGATCTGTTGAGACTCAGCCCTCGGCTTGGGGATTCGTCTTGTCGGTTAGACGAGACCCCACGCGCGCGCGCCAGCCCCGTCGGCGAAAGCAACACGCGGCGAGGGACTTAGCCGCGCGACAGCCCCGTGGGGCGAAAGCAACACGCGGCGAGGGACTTAGCCGCGCGACAGCCCCGTGGGGCGAAAGCAACACGCGGCGAGGGACTTAGCCGCGCGACAGCCCCGTGGGGCGAAAAGCAACACGCGGCGAGGGACTTAGCCGCGCGACAGCCCCGCGGGGCAAAGCAACAACGCGGCGAGGGACTTAGCCGCGCGCCCAGCCCCC
>NW_012032071.1:0-357 GCF_000956235.1 Wasmannia auropunctata | reverse complement strand
TAATGTGACACTTACCTACTAGGCGGCCGGTCCACGGGCCGGTCGTCGCACGAGCCCGGTTTGCCGTACGGCGCCATCGCCCGTCGTCGGGATCTCACCGCTACGACGGCACGGCGTCAAACGGTCGAACATGAGTTTCGCGAGTTCGATGTCGAGACTCGGAATCGTCTGTAGACGACTTAGGTACCTGGCGGGGTGTTGTACTCGGTAGAGCAGTTACCACGCTGCGATCTGTTGAGACTCAGCCCTCGGCTTGGGGATTCGTCTTGTCGGTTAGACGAGACCCCACGCGCGCGCGCCAGCCCCGTCGGCGAAAGCAACACGCGGCGAGGGACTTAGCCGCACGACAGCCCCGAC
>NW_012032070.1:0-543 GCF_000956235.1 Wasmannia auropunctata | reverse complement strand
TATCCCCTGTGTGCCTTGTCGACTCAGTTACCTCCGGACCCGACAGAGCCAAAATTTTCTAAGTCTCGCGCGGCGTGTTGCTTTCGCGCGGCGTGTTGCTTTCGCCGCGTTTACCTCCGGCGCCAAAAATTCTCCGCTATCGAGGCGAACGGACGACGGGGTTGCACGGGTGCACTCGGATGGCCGAATAGACGTGCGGGCACGCGAATCGACATAATGTTAAGGGTGCTAGCGGGGAAGCGTTGATCGGCCAGGTTTACCTCCGGACCCGACCCGAAAATTTTCTAAGTTTCGCGCGGCGTGTTCCTTTCGCGCGGCGTGTTGCTTTCGCCGCGTTTACCTCCGGCGCCGAAAATTCTTCGCTATCGAGGCGAACGGACGACGGGGGTGCACGGGGGCACTCGGGTGGCCGAATAGACGTGCGGGCACGCGAATCGACGTAATATTAAGGGCGCCAGCGGGGAAGCGAAGCGTCGATCGGCCAGGTTTACCACCGGACCCGACCAGAAAATTTTACTGAGTCGACAAGGCACACAGGGGATA
>NW_012032069.1:0-513 GCF_000956235.1 Wasmannia auropunctata | reverse complement strand
TCTAAGTCCCGCGCGGCGTGTTGCTTTCTCGCGGCGTGTTGCTTTCGCCACGACCTCCGGCCCCAAAAATTCTCCGCTATCGAGGCGAACGGACGACGGGGATGCACGGGGGCACTCGGGTGGCCGAATAGACGTGCGGGCACGCGAATCGACGTAATATTAAGGGCGCTAGCGCGGAAGCGTCGATCGGCCAAGTGTACCTCCGGACCCGACCCGAAAATTTTCTAAGTCCCGCGCGGCGTGTTGCTTTCGCGCGGCGTGTTGCTTTCGCCGCGTTTACCTCCGGCGCCAAAAATTCTCCGCTATCGAGGCGAACGGACGACGGGGTTGCACGGGTGCACTCGGATGGCCGAATAGACGTGCGGGCACGCGAATCGACATAATGTTAAGGGCGCTAGCGGGGAAGCGTTGATCGGCCAGGTTTACCTCCGGACCCGACCCGAAAATTTTCTAAGTTTCGCGCGGCGTGTTCCTTTCGCGCGGCGTGTTGCTTTCGCCGCGTTTACCTCCGGA
>NW_012032068.1:0-383 GCF_000956235.1 Wasmannia auropunctata | reverse complement strand
TGCGCGGCGTGTTGCTTTCGCGCGGAGTGATGTTTTCGACGCGTTTACCTCCGGCGCCGAAAATTCTCCGCTATCGAGGCGAACAAACTACTTGGGTGCACGGGGGCACTGGGGTGGCCGAATAGACGTGCGGGCACGCGAATCGACGTAATATTAAGGGCGCTAGCGCGGAAACGTCGATCGGCCAGGTGTACCTCCGGACCCGACCCGAAAATTTTCTAAGTCCCGCGCGGCGTGTTGCTTTCGCGCGGCGTGTTGCTTTCGCCGCGTTTACCTCCGGCGCCGAAAATTCTCCGCTATCGAGGCGAACGGACGTCGGGGGTGCACGGGGGCACTCGGGTGGCCGAATAAACGTGCGGGCACGCAAATCGACGTAATATTAA
>NW_012032067.1:0-510 GCF_000956235.1 Wasmannia auropunctata | reverse complement strand
TATCCCCTGTGTGCCTTGTCGATTTACCTCCGGACCCTACCCGAAAATTTTTAAGTACCGCGCGGCGTGTTGCTTTCGCGCGGAGTGTTGTTTTCGACGCGTTTACCTCCGGCGCCGAAAATTCTCCGCTATCGAGGCGAACAAACGACTTGGGTGCACGGGGGCACTGGGGTGGCCGAATAGACGTGCGGGCACGCGAATCGACGTAATATTAAGGGCGCTAGCGCGGAAACGTCGATCGGCCAGGTGTACCTCCGGACCCGACCCGAAAATTTTCTAAGTCCCGCGCGGCGTGTTGCTTTCGCGCGGCGTGTTGCTTTCGCCGCGTTTACCTCCGGCGCCGAAAATTCTCCGCTATCGAGGCGAACGGACGACGGGGGTGCACGGGGGTACTCGGGTGGCCGAATAGACGTGCGGGCACGCGAATCGACGTAATATTAAGGGCGCTAGCGGGGAAGCGTCGATCGGCCTGGTTTACTCGGGACCCAACAGAACCGAAAATTTTCTAAA
>NW_012032066.1:0-403 GCF_000956235.1 Wasmannia auropunctata | reverse complement strand
TGAATAGACGAGCGGGCACGCGAATCGACGTAATATTAAGGGCGCCAGCGGGGAAGCGAAGCGTCGATCTGCCAGGTTTACCTCCGGACCCTACCCGAAAATTTTTTAAGTACCGCGCGGCGTGTTGCTTTCGCGCGGAGTGTTGTTTTCGACGCGTTTACCTCCGGCGCCGAAAATTCTACCGCTATCGAGGCGAACAAACGACTTGGGTGCACGGGGGCACTGGGGTGGCCGAATAGACGTGCGGGCACGCGAATCGACGTAATATTAAGGGCGCTAGCGCGGAAACGTCGATCGGCCAGGTGTACCTCCGGACCCGACCCGAAAATTTTCTTAAGTCCCGCGCGGCGTGTTGCTTTCGCGCGGCGTGTTGCTTTCGCCGCGTTTACCTCCGGCGCCGAAA
>NW_012032063.1:0-402 GCF_000956235.1 Wasmannia auropunctata | reverse complement strand
ACGAGATGCCTAAGTGACTGGAGTTCAGACGTGTGCTCTTCCGATCTCTTAGAAAAATTTCGGCTCGGTCGGGTCCGGAGGTAAACCTGGCCGATCTACGCTTCCCCGCTAAAGCCCTTAATGTTACGTCGATTCGCGTGCCCGCACGTTTATTCGGCCACCCTAGTGCCCCCGTGCACCCCCGACGTCCGTTCGCCTCGGATAGCGGAGAATTTTCGGCGCCGGAGGTAATCGCGGCGAAAGCAACACGCCGCGCGGGACTTAGAAAATTTTCGGCTCGGTCGGGTCCGGAGGTAAACCTGGCCGATCGACGCTTCCCCGCTAGCCCCCTTAATATTACGTCGATTCGCGCGCCCGCACGTTTATTCGGCCACCCTACCAACTGAGTCGACAAGGCACACA
>NW_012032062.1:0-699 GCF_000956235.1 Wasmannia auropunctata | reverse complement strand
CATACGAGATGCCTAAGTGACTGGAGTTCAGACGTGTGCTCTTCCGATCTGAGAAGGGCGCAAAGAGCAGGACCTCCGGAACGTTAATGATCCTTCCGCAGGTTCACCTACGGAAACCTTGTTACGACTTTTACTTCCTCTAAATGATCAAGTTTGGTCATCTTCCCGGCAACATCGGCAATGCCGACGCATTGCCGCGCACCAGTCCGAAGACCTCACTAAATCATTCAATCGGTAGTAGCGACGGGCGGTGTGTACAAAGGGCAGGGACGTAATCAACGCGAGCTTATGACTCGCGCTTACTGGGAATTCCTCGTTCATGGGGAACAATTGCAAGCCCCAATCCCTAGCACGAAGGAGGTTCAGCGGGTTACCCGGGCCTTTCGGCCAGGGAACACACGCTGATTCCTTCAGTGTAGCGCGCGTGCGGCCCAGAACATATAAGGGCATCACAGACCTGTTATTGCTCAATCTCGTGCGGCTACGAAGCCGCCTGTCCCTCTAAGAAGATTTGTTTGTACGTTGGTAGTAAAGACCCACCGGCCGAAGCCGGGGGCCTTCGCGATACCAGAAGGTACGCCTATTTAGCAGGCTAGAGTCTCGTTCGTTATCGGAATTAACCAGACAAATCGCTCCACCAACTAAGAAACGGCCATGCACCACCACCCACCGAATCAAGAAAGAGCTATCAATCTGTCA
>NW_012032061.1:0-432 GCF_000956235.1 Wasmannia auropunctata | reverse complement strand
TAAAAAGCTCGTAGTTGAATCTGTGTCGCACACCGTCGGTTCACCGCTCGCGGTGTTTAACTGGCGTGATGGGGGACGTCCTACCGGTGGGCTTAGCCTCGCGAGGGGCGGCCCAACTAATATCCCGTCGCGGTGCTCTTTACTGAGTGTCGAGTCGGGCCGGTACGTTTACTTTGAACAAATTAGAGTGCTTAAAGCAGGCTATCCTCGCCTGAATACTGCGTGCATGGAATAATGGAATAGGACCTCGGTTCTATTTTGTTGGTTTTCGGAACCCCGAGGGTAATGATTAATAGGGGACAGATGGGGGCGATTCGTATTGCGACGTTAGAGGTGGAAATTACTTGGGATCGTCGCAAGACGGACGAGAAGCGAAAGCATTGCCAAAAATGTTTCATTATCAAGAACGAAAGTTAGAGGTTCGAAGGCGAA
>NW_012032059.1:0-693 GCF_000956235.1 Wasmannia auropunctata | reverse complement strand
GGGGGTGCACGGAGTTACTCGGGGTGACCGAATAGACGTGCGGGCTACGCGAATCGACGTAATATTAAAGGCGCTAGCAGGGATGCGTCGATCGGCCAGGTTTACCTCCGGACCCGACAGAGCCGAAAATTTTCTAACGTCTCCGCGCGGGGTGTTCGCTTTCGCGTCGGCGTGTTCGCTTTTACGTCCGCGTTTTACCTCCGGCGCCGAAAATTTCTCCGCTTACCGAGGCGACGGACGACGGGGGTGCACGGGGGCACTCGGGTGGCCGAATAGACGTGCGGGCACGCGAATCGACGTAATATTAAGGGCGCCAGCGGGGAAGCGAAGCGTCGATCGGCCAGGTTTACCTCCGGACCCGACCCGAAAATTTTCTAAGTCCCGCGCGGCGTGTTCCTCTCGCGCGGCGTGTTGCTTTCGCCGCGTTTACCTCCGGCGCCGAAAATTCTCCGCTATCGAGGCGAACGGACGACGGAGGTGCACGGGGGGCACTCGGGTGGTCGAATAGACGTGCCGGGCACGCGAATCGACGTAATATTAAAGGCTCTAGCAGGGAAGCGTCGATCGGCCAGGTTTACCTCCGGACCCGACAGAGCTGAAAATTTTCTAAGTCCCGCGCGGTGTGTTGCTTTTGCGCGGCGTGTTGCTTTCGCCGCGTTTACCTCCGGCGCCGAGAATTCTCCGCTATGGAGG
>NW_012032058.1:0-463 GCF_000956235.1 Wasmannia auropunctata | reverse complement strand
GTGCCTTGTCGACTCAGTGCGCGGAACCGCCGGATCCGAGCGCCCGCGACGTTCCCACCGCTCAAACGTCGATTCTCGCCGTTTGAAGCTCGGAAACGTCGTATCCTTGCGTTCGCGGCGTTCCACACTTCAAACGTCGACTCTCGACGTGCGAAGCGCGGAACCGCCGGATCCGAGCGCCCGCGACGTTCCCACCGCTCAAACGTCGATTCTCGCCGTTTGAAGCTCGGAAACGTCGTATCCTTGCGTTCGCGGCGTTTCCACCACTTCAACGTCGAACTCTCGACGTGCGAAGCGCGGAACCGCCGGATCCGAGCGCCCGCGACGTTCCCACCGCTCAAACGTCGATTCTCGCCGTTTGAAGCTCGGAAACGTCGTATCCTTGCGTTCGCGGCGTTTCTACCATTCAAACGTCGAATCTCGACGTGCGAAGCGCGGAACCGCCATCGTATAACTTCGTATA
>NW_012032057.1:0-908 GCF_000956235.1 Wasmannia auropunctata | reverse complement strand
ACTCTACGAACTTGATCAATACGATGATGCAGAACTGGTAAGAAAGAAGACAGCAGCGATGTTTGCGGGATTTATCACTAGGCTTGATCCAGAAGCAAATATCATGGGAGAAGGTGAAAGCAATGAACAAGGGGTAGCGCTATCTGGCTTAGAACCAGGAACTATGCAACTACTCGATCCAGGAGAAGACATCAAATTTTCTCAGCCATCAGATGTAGGAGGAAGCTATGAAGCGTTTATGAGACAGCAGCTCAGGTCAATAGCAATAGGAATGGGGATAACGTATGAGCAGCTAACAGGCGATCTGAGCGGTGTAAATTATTCATCGATACGAGCGGGGTTAATCGAATTTCGCAGGAGGTGCGCGATGTTACAGCATAACATCTTGGTATTTCAGTTTTGCCGACCGACATGGGATAGGTGGTTGGAGTTAGCGCTAATCTCTGGAGAGCTAGACATAGGTCAAAAATGGACAAAAAAAGCGGCAAAAGAGGTAAAATGGATACCACAGGGATTTGATTGGGTAGACCCACTGAAAGACCAGCAAGCACAGCAAATGTCGGTAAGAAATGGGTTAAAAGCAGGTTAGAAGTGGTATCAGAGATGGGTTATGATGTAGAAGAAATCGACCAAGAAATAGCAGCAGATCAGAAACGTGCAAGTGAGCTGGGTTTAAGTTTTGACTCTGATGTTACTAGCAACTTTAATTCTGAAATAATATAAAATCTATCTTCTATAACAAACGGGTTTTTATTGCCTATATAAGTTGCAAAAAATCACACAAATAAAAAATTTTTAAAAAAACATAGTTGATATGAAACAACAAGCAATTTGGTTAAATAAAGCCGTAATGGTAGAACCAAGGAGTTTTGAACTATTATCATTACATGCGGCAAAACATCCGACGT
>NW_012032056.1:0-339 GCF_000956235.1 Wasmannia auropunctata | reverse complement strand
AACGGAAAAAGATATATGCGCGTGAAGTTAGCTCCTCCTTTCGTAAAATACGGCTTTCCAGACTGCATAAGTAATGATAACTATAAACATTTGTTTGATGGTTGTTTATTAACGTTTGGTAGTCCATTTTCGACGATTGGTAGTCAATATTATGAATAATAATATAAAAAAAAAGACTTACGCACGTAAACTTATAACTTTGACTACCATTCATCGGGAATGGACTACCAAACGTACGTTAGTAAACAACCACCAAACAAATGCTTACAATTAAATATTACGACCACCAATCGAGTGGTAATAGTCGTTACTGAATTTCCAGTAATGGGGCGGGTCAAC
>NW_012032055.1:0-732 GCF_000956235.1 Wasmannia auropunctata | reverse complement strand
GTGTGCTCTTCCGATCTTTTTAATAGTTACTTAAGTACAATAGCAGACGTTCCGGATTCGTTTCAAGCCATCTTCAGTGATACTAAGTTTAGCAGGGTTTCCTTTTTCTCGACACATATGCCAAGGTCAACGCATTATTCAAATTGTGTCAATCATGTTTGGTTAGAAGGCCAAATGATCTTTTAATAGAGTTAAAGCCAGGTGTGAAGAGAACGCAGTTGTTTTATAATAGTTTTAAAAAGCTATTTTTTTGCAATTAATTATGCTATTATTGATGCTTTGTGTCGATTTTGATACAGTAGTTGAGATTGTTCGTCTGCTCATACGCTGCTGGTTCGACAATCGGACGAATCAACGGCGGTCACGGATATTTTACGGGGACAAGTAAAACTTGGTTATCTCAAATAAAAAATTTTATTGCACTAGTGGCCGTGTATCCACGAAAAAAATAGCGCATCAAATATAGACTTACAGAATTGTCGCTCGCTATGTCTGTGTAATGTGTTATCTTATAAGAATATAAATACTCTTACCGATGCTTTAATTACATAACCTGCAAAAATAGAAAATAATATGTTTGTTACGCATCTTAACTATTATATAATATGATTTGTAAGATAGACTGCGCCTCTATTGAAGTTCATCGGCTAATATCACTGAGACAGGGCAATAGGAGTTTCGCCCTTTCCTTGTTCAATTGAGCAGTTGGTAGAGAGAAGGAAAGAGGGGAGA
>NW_012032054.1:0-730 GCF_000956235.1 Wasmannia auropunctata | reverse complement strand
CTCAGAGATGTGTATAAGAGACACGCTCTCTCTCTCTCTCTCTCTCTCTCTCTCTCTCTCTCTCTCTCTCTCTCTCTCTCTCTCTCTCTCTCTCTCTCTCTCTCTCTCTGGAATATCTCTTGAAAGGAAATTTACAAGGACGCGTAATAAAAATACGTTATCATGAATATACACGAACTAAAGAATTCGAATTATCGATAATAATAGTATTTTTAACGTAGAATAAAAACATTTTATAATTTAATTGGAAGGTTTGCTTTTCAAAGTCTTAAAACTTAGATTGCATTGTGGTTCAGTTTGTTATACATACATTTCTCCGTCACGTTTTGTTGTAAAATTAATATATATTAATCATATATAAATGCTACGTAACCTACTGGAAACAAATTTGGAGACATTACATTAATTATACGACAGAACTCTCTTGCTCTGCGTAGTGAAAATTTCTAAGCTTACGAAAGTTACAGTCTCGCATTCGACTTATTTAATATGTGGCAGATTAATTTGTTCACTAATAACAAATGCAAGCACACAAATGATTAAACGCGCGAAAAAATGGAAAGCGCGATAGAAAGATAATCGAGTATTTTCCATGCTAAATAATCGCACAACATTCAAGTCCCGCCGTAGCTAAGCTACTAATGAAATTCGCGCAGAAACGTGGTTCACGACGTTTTTCATTTAAAGTTGCACCGACTTGGAAAGTGCACATAATTAAACAATCTCTTTA
>NW_012032053.1:0-351 GCF_000956235.1 Wasmannia auropunctata | reverse complement strand
GTGTTACGAGTCCTGATTGGACTCGCAAATGGCCAATCATAAGATTGATTTATCGCTATTATAAATGGCTGCCGAATAAATCAATCTTATGATTGGCCATTCGACGCCATTTTTAATATTTTCTAGTACTTTTGCGATACTGCCATAAGCAGGTCGCGCTTCTCTGGTAATCTAGGACTCTAGTACTACCACGCCTCTCACTACTCTTTAGATTCCCCACTACACTCTTTATATACCCTATGCCGGTATTGCCGCTCTTCCACTCACTACCTCTCTATACTTCTCTCGTTCTATGCCCGTGCCCTCGCACGTGCTCTTGCTTACAGCGCCGGATTCGCGCCGCGTATGTCG
>NW_012032052.1:0-525 GCF_000956235.1 Wasmannia auropunctata | reverse complement strand
CAGTAAGCATGAAATAGCGATTGAGAAATATAAATAGTGTTGTTTTTTTAATAATTTAAATGACTAATATAATTATACTTTTTCTGTTTTCATATAGACATCAGTGGTTTTACTAATGAGACTGAAATGTTAAATGCTTACAAACGTGATTGGACTCTGATGCATATTGTTGCAGTGGGAGTTATTTTTGAACAATATAACGAACTTACGTTAAAATATAAATTGAGGTATTCGTTCGTAATACCAAATGATTTGTATCAAACCGTATTAGTAATGGAACTTAAGTGTATGTTATCACTTAATCCATATTTCGGTTACGTTTCAACATTTGTTCAAGTTCAGATTTGTGTAGATGAAGCGTTTATAAAAGAAGTAGCAAATTCCAACGTTAAGGTATCGTAAACTTCTTACAAAGAATACATAAAGATATTTTAATAATTTTATTATCAAAGCCAGTTTTAAATAATATGGATATTTATAAATATGTAAGAACAGACTGCTGGATAACATATCATATCTGTGATA
>NW_012032051.1:0-414 GCF_000956235.1 Wasmannia auropunctata | reverse complement strand
TAATAATACGCAAAAGGCATTGGCGTATGACAATTTTCTTACAAGCTTTAGTACCCATTGCGTTAATTGCGTTACTGCAAGCTAGGAGAGATTTCAACGTTCAGTCGCCAAAGGTGGTGAACGTTAGCACACTTTATCCTGTACGAACACAACAGGATTTAATGCGGAATATTTATTTATTTAAACATCAAGTGTATTATGTGCCAAAAAATGCACATATAGACAAGATTATGCATTCTGTCAGAAAATGTCTTGGACTCTTATTTAACAGTAAGCATGAAATAGCGATTGAGAAATATAAATAGTGTTGTTTTTTTAATAATTTAAATGACAAATATAATTATACTTTTTCTGTTTTCATATAGACATCAGTGGTTTTACTAATGAGACTGAAATGTTAAATGCTTACGAACG
>NW_012032050.1:0-367 GCF_000956235.1 Wasmannia auropunctata | reverse complement strand
ATCGGACCAAGCGCGTCTCTCGTTTAGGCAAGCAATGAATGGGGATGAAGGTCTTTAAAGAAGTACAGAATTTAAATTAACAAAATCATAGTTTATTCTTAAAGCTAAAGATACAGAATACTAGTTTTTTAATCGCAAGGCTAAACTAATGCTATCGAACGGGAGTGTATGCGTAAGTGTATATAAAAGCGTAGTTAATTGTCGGGATTGATGTACAATACAAGAAAAGCAAGCGTGATTGCAGTTAAACATACTATTTAGTAATGGAAGAAGAAAATCAAACATAAATGATAATTTAGAATTCAATTCAAGATATACAATACGGTGTTAAGAATTAAATTAAAATGAAAGCTTAACATAATATAAT
>NW_012032049.1:0-974 GCF_000956235.1 Wasmannia auropunctata | reverse complement strand
TCTGCTTGCGGTACTGGAGCGGAAGGTCTTCTAGCGGACTGGCGGGTAGCGAGTCAAGCGAGAAGTGACTTCGTCGAAAGTTCTCCCGGCTTTTATACCCGCTCGGGCGCAGGTTCGGACGTTTCCGCGTTTCGTCGGTAATCTCCGGGAGGGTTGTAAAAAAAGGAGTGCTCGGTGAGGTGAATTTCCCGAGTGCTTCGCTGGGTGGCGAAAAAGATAATCCGGGCGCGCTGCGCCCGGTTCCTGCTGGGTTTCGTGTGTAGGAACGATGCGTTCTTTAAGGGGGTGCATCGTTACAGTATTAATACGTAAGTTTTTTTCATCCGCATCCATCCGCACAGGATATGAATCTATTCTTGTATTCTTTGACGCACCGCGTCTTTGTTGCATAGTGTCTCGAATAACAATTTTTTGTGTACCATAAAACGTAGTATCAGTCGCTCAACAGTAAATAATGATGTAACGGACGAGAGTCTTCAGAATCATTCGCTGGTTAGTTATTGAGACAATACTTCTGTTACGTCCGGACCCCAGGATATTTGTTTAGGCTTGTAGATAGAGAGAGTGAGTCTCGTGCGTGAACGAGATGGAATTGAAAGTGGAGGGAATAAGGAAGGACGTAACTAAGTAAGCTATCTCGCAGGTACGCACAGAGGCGCACGATGCGAGTCGAAGGCGCTTTGCAAAGGTTCGAAAACGAGTCAATGTCCTTAAAAGAACACTATTACTTCGTTTATTGAACCAGCGCGTTCGTTGGTCCTGTTTTAGGTCAAGGAACTTAATCCCTATGACCTGGGATCGGACCAAGCGCGTCTCTCGTTTAGGCAAGCAATGAATGGGGATGAAGGTCTTTAAAGAAGTACAGAATTTAAATTAACAAAATCATAGTTTATTCTTAAAGCTAAAGATACAGAATACTAGTTTTTTAATCGCAAGGCTAAACTAATGCTATCGAACGGGAGTGTATGCGTAAA
>NW_012032048.1:0-809 GCF_000956235.1 Wasmannia auropunctata | reverse complement strand
GCAATTAAGTCGGTCGTAAAAAGAAAGGAAGAAGAAATAAATTATGACGAATATTAATTGAAACCGAGCAGTATATCGATCTCTCTCAGGAATAACTAAATATCGCGAAATGCAAATGTTATTGAATTACTATTTTAATTTAAATTAAATATAAATTAATAGCGACAAATAAATAGTCTATTAAAGATGGGTGATGCGATCAACGGTAAGAAATTATGAAGTTATGAAGTTATGCGCTTCATGTCATACCACGGAAAAAGGTGGAAAACATAAGATAGGTCCTAACCTGCACGACATCATGGGCAAAACTTGTGAAAGTAGGTTTTTATTAATGAGAAAATTATTAAATCAAAAAAAATTTACAAAAAAAAATTTTAACAGTCGCTTAATAATATTTAAGTATATATATATATATATATACATATAAGTTACTATAAATGACAGTGTAGAAATTTTATTTATGCCAAACTATTTATTTTATTCTAGCTATTTCGGGATATAATTCCTCGGAAACTATAAAAGAAAAAGTTATTGTGTGGGACGAAAAGACCTTAAGCGATTACCTCAAATTTCCAAAGAAAATCATTCCTGGAACATCAATGGTGTTTATTGGCGTCAAGAAGGCCAAAGATCGAAAAGATTTGATCGCTTTCTTAGCTACTTTAAAGTAACCGCGTTTTAATAAAATAGCATGCAGCAGTTTTTCAGCGCAAATGCAATGTGCAAACCATGAGGATGTCAGTGTTATTAATTATAAAAAATAGTGATAATAAATGTACCTGAATATCTGGATGATTTCCCAAGACACA
>NW_012032047.1:0-683 GCF_000956235.1 Wasmannia auropunctata | reverse complement strand
TTGGTATATAATGCTAATTAATAAAATTTTGCGATTGTTCTCGCGAATATTCCTGTGCTGTTAAGGTTTACATTATATTTTAATGTTGCTGCAACATTGTATTGCAATATTTCTAAAGGCGGACATTTGACCGTTGCTGCAATGTTGTAACAACGTTGCAGCAACATTTTGCAACGTTTCTGCAACATTGCAATCTTGCAAGGAAAGATTGCTACAATTTTGCTGCAATCGTTCTGTGCTGTATGGGTATATTTATTAGGTCTGTCTCTATTAGTTAACAAGATAAAAAGGGGTGGCCACTTATATGGCGACACCCTGTTTTTTTTTCTTTTAAAATTATCGTTTAGCGCAAGAAAGATGATAATAATAAGAAAAAAACAAAAAATAATTAAAAGGATAATTTTTGCATTGTTTTTTTACAAAAAATCAAATTTTAAGAAATGAGAAAAAATTGTTTATATATGTTTATGTATGTTATACATTTTCAATCGTTATACATTGTATTAAATCATTTATATATATAAATATGTATAATTAATTTTTTATTAGAAGGTGGAACTTCGGATATATACAGGGTGATTTTTTTAACCTGAAACTTTCAAATATCTCGAAAAATAAGCACACTAGGAAAAAATGTTTCAGACAAAAGTTTTCGGACTTCGAGGGGGACATAAGATGATAAC
>NW_012032046.1:0-566 GCF_000956235.1 Wasmannia auropunctata | reverse complement strand
GTTGAATCACAAAATAAATCTTATACATTATTATATTTGTAGATACTTGGCTACGAGTGATTTACCATTATCAATAGCTATAGCATTTCGAATTGGAGAATCGACAGTTAGGAAAATAATAAAGGAAGTTTCTTTAATATTGACTAAAGTTTTGAAATCACTATATCTTACCTTTCCTACTGAAAAAGACTGGAAAAAATGTGCAGATGGATTTTGAAAGCGCTGGAATCTTCCTAATTGTGTTGGATCTGTTGATGGAAAACACATAAGGCTACAGTGCCCTTCAAATTCAGGAACTTTATTTTACAACTATAAAAAATATTATAGCATTGTATTAATGGCAGTGGCCGATCTTTTTTTTTCTTGTTCTGGAACACTATTAAATAGTACTCTTATGAATTCTATAAAAATTCATATAATCCATAATTATGTTACTCATATTTACAAAACTTTGTTCTAACTCTTTAGTTTCATCTATTTTTCTTCTTTTTTGTTTGGGAGAATGCATTCGAACTTTTTCGTAAGAATTTTCAGTAAAACTTTGTTCATTTGGATTTTGATTTTCT
>NW_012032045.1:0-454 GCF_000956235.1 Wasmannia auropunctata | reverse complement strand
GATAAGGTGTATATTTATCGATAAAAGTACTTTCTGAGTACGGATTATAAATTATAATAACTTATATAGGTTATAATCATGTTTAGATTACAAGTTACGTCAATCCACAGTCTATATCTTTTTTTAGAAATATATTATTTAGTATACATTTAAATTTCAGAAAAGAAGGAAGTGTTACAAAACATTGCAGATAGACTAAACAGAAAAATACCACTAATACAGTTATCAAGATCAGGTAATATATTATACTGTACAAACATCAATAAAAATCATTCTTGGATAATATAGAATGTATTCGCTAGCCTGTATTCACAATGTGATTTTAAAAATATTTGTGCGTTGTTAAGTCATTTTCTCCTTGTTTTATGTATAATAGATGACAAAGATAAAATAACTTAACAACGCACTAATATCTTTAAAAGTGCGTTTTGAATATAGATCTCTATATTTAGTA
>NW_012032044.1:0-360 GCF_000956235.1 Wasmannia auropunctata | reverse complement strand
TTTGCAAAATGGTAGAGGACTTTTCGATTCAGTTTAGTCCATTCTATCTACCCATGAGCGGTCATACACCTATTCTGAGACACCCTGTATATATATATATATATATTGCTGTTACACTATTAACTCTAATATTACTAAAACAAATCTCAATACACATAATAACTGTCAAAATATGTAATGACAGCCGCTCAACGAAGTAAGCATAGTGAGATAACCAATCAGCATCACGGAAGAATGGCAACAAATAATTTCGAGAAATGCGAGTTATCGACTTAACATGCTTTTTTTTAGATAGGACTAGCACACAGCGCGCGCTTCGCGCGCGCCATCCACGATTATTACAAATTTCATATAAATACA
>NW_012032043.1:0-407 GCF_000956235.1 Wasmannia auropunctata | reverse complement strand
TATTTTGAGATTCGTCGGGTCTCCCTTTCTATCCGTGTAATTCCATGAAACATCAGTAGGATCGTTTTCTTAAGTACCGATTTGGAAAGTAGAGATTTCAAGCTGTAAAATGCTTTTTTGAACATCTCGATACGATCATTTTTGACGAAGTTACATTCTCTTGAATTTTGCCTATTTTTGGAGGGTAGAGTAAGTGATGCTTTAATTTTGTTGAGAAGTGTATAAAGAATGTATTTTTATAAATTATATTTTATTTTTTGTTTTGTCGACGTACTTTTGATTTAAACATCGGGTCACCATCATTGTCGAGGAGTAAAAAGAGTGCCGCTAAATTCCCATGGCTGGCTGCTACATGCACGGACGTTTGACCGTCGTTAATTGTTAGATTGGGATTTGCTCCTGATTTC
>NW_012032042.1:0-383 GCF_000956235.1 Wasmannia auropunctata | reverse complement strand
GCGTCAAATTATGCAATTTTTTTCGAGACGTAACATGTTTTTATTTTTCAAAAGATAATGGGTGGGAGAAAAGATAGATTAAAAATCGATCGAAAGCGTCTTTAAGTACAGGCTTTACTCTTGAAAATAAAAAAAAACTTTTTGATATGACCATTTTTCGTGGAGTTACAATTGCCTAAAATTAGGCAAAATTTTGATATAAATTTACTTATGCGTAAATTTTGTTGTTTATTTGGAAATAAATTATGCATATTCAAAAACAAAATAAGCCATGTTCATAGCTGTGACATTTTTCTCAAATTAATAATATAATATTTTATAAGTTTTTTTAATGAAAAATATTTCCATTTTACTAAAAATGTCAGTGTAGGCTCAGCATTAAA
>NW_012032041.1:0-498 GCF_000956235.1 Wasmannia auropunctata | reverse complement strand
AAGAAAATGGATGGCTTGCCGAACATTTCCACGCCTATGGAGAGTCTTCTTCGTTCACCACCGCTTAATTTACTCGCCAATGTATCCAGGCAATTTGTCAAGCCGAGACTCTTTGCGATATCATTTACCTGAGAGAAATATTTAATATATAATGTACAATGTGTCAATTTATATAACTTTATTTAGCATTTTATTTAGCACAAGATAAGTACTAATAAAAATATCAAAATAAAAAATTTATTATAATTACACATATAATATATTTATATTTATTTATAATTATTATGTATATTTAAAATTTTAAATATATTTAACATATTAAAATATATTATTGAGTATATAATAATATATTATTATTTATTATATACACTGCTCAAAAAAATTATGGCATAGAAAAATTTTGAGCAAAAATTGGTCAACTTTGGTTAACGGTAACTCCGCGAAAAATCATCATAAAATGATGAACTTTTTTTCAAATGAAAGCTTGAAATCTCTACT
>NW_012032040.1:0-702 GCF_000956235.1 Wasmannia auropunctata | reverse complement strand
GAAAACGCGGAGTTATATAGTCGTGCAGGCAGGATGTTTTTCGCAAAACAAAGTCTCAGCAAAAACAAGGCTGATCAGCTGTTGTCGCTGACAGACAGCGGTCGATCAGCTGTTTTCGCCGAACGGGACTCACCTTGAACGGAATGTGTTTTTTTTCGTGTTTTTTGCGAATAGCTCGATGTCACGAAGCGCGTTGCTCGCCGAACGAGCGGATGTTGCGTGCCACTGTCGCAAATATTCTCTATGATACATTCGTGATAAATTACATGAAATTGGTTAATTTAGAACACATTGAATTTATTGATTTACTGTATCAAATTCATATCATTACTTATCTTTTTTATTACTTGTGAGGCACTTTTCTCAATTTGGTCCTGAATTTAACATGGTGGATGCTCACGTGATCCGGAAAAGGAGATCAAAGGTGCCGACACGAAGTGGACCTACTGGTTATACTGTGGCAGCACTGCAAATGCTGTTCCGATATACGTCGCATGGTCGCAGTAAACTTTCAGGGTATAGGCGGGAGCACAGACTTTTGCATAACGTTTCATAACGCACAAGCAACGACATATATAATAGACCGAGCATTCCTATGCTTTTGATGTGGAGGAGATGAAGCCGAAAGTTGGCAGAATACGACTGAGAGAGATAGTGCGATTTGAGGGGAATGCTCTCTCTTTTATCTTACTGTAAGATGAC
>NW_012032039.1:0-760 GCF_000956235.1 Wasmannia auropunctata | reverse complement strand
GAAAGTTCCCGGTTTATATAGGAGATCTCAAGGGATGTAAGATGTCTCGAGTCGAAAGAATTTAAGTCTGATTGGCAAGATGATATCGATGAGGTTATTCCCGATTCGTTAACCCTCACTTAATCTAGTTGAAATAATTCACTCCGCCCGTCTTACAGCTATTAATTGGAGAGGTTACAGTTTTCGGTGAGACGCTACCCTCTCCATTTTGATTTTAGTTTGATTGGTCATCTATTGGGGTTTCGTTCTAGCGCGATCCCGGAATTTGGGGGTGCCTATTTCTACTTGAAAAGCACTGTTTTTCTAGATATCTATTAGTCACCGATTTTTCCTGTTATCGAGTGACCCTGAGGTCTTAAATTCCGGCTGGGGTTTTGATAGTTGATAACAGATAAATCACCTTTTTTCTGAGGAGAAACTGAGGAGAACTTTCTCTTACGAAATTTCAGAAATCTAGAGTTTGTTTTGCGATTAAATTTTATTACATCTCCTTGTGAGTTTTTATAGTTCCGCTGCGACGGTATGTCTAAACAGTATTTGTTTTTCTTATGTCTTGGAACATATGGATCTCGGGCGCATTTTCAAATCGAATTTTACTGCCGCGGATAATACATGTATATATAAAAAAAGAGGTTTTTATCTGTTTTCGAAATTCTTCTGTTAGAAATTTCTCTTGTTTGTTCCAATAATTTGAAATAAATCTTCATAAAATGTTTTCTCGAAATAAATCTTCCCAAGGACTGTCTCTTATACACATCTC
>NW_012032038.1:0-448 GCF_000956235.1 Wasmannia auropunctata | reverse complement strand
GGCGCCCGCATGCAGAGTCACCTGATTGCGCCCGTGCCGCGGCAGGACCCCCGCGGCGCCGTGATTGGTCGCGGCCGACTGCGCCGCTGTGTTGCGCACCCCCGGGCAGGGGCTGCAGGCATCGAACGCGATCTACGCCGCTTTTGCATGCGAACGACCCGAGCGAGCGATCTGGCGAGCGAGAGCCCTGTCCGAGCGAGAGAGAGACCAGGACGAGCGGCTGTCGGTCCGGAGGACCCTGAAGGACGAGGAGTAGATCGTGCCGGTGAGGTGACCCTCTTATCTCCAAGCGTTGTAAAGCCACGGGCGGATCGCGGGACCCATTCGCGCTCTGCGGACGGAAGCGCCATTTTTGTGTTCGAGTCACGTCGCGTGCGCCCCTTTGGCGACGCGCGGTTCGTAGTCGTTGGTTGCTGGCGCCCGTCCCCAAGTGCGAGGATTCCCACAA
>NW_012032037.1:0-349 GCF_000956235.1 Wasmannia auropunctata | reverse complement strand
TACTGAGAAGTCGGACTAAACTATTACATTTGTTTAAAGTATATTATTTAATAATCGGATAAAGATATTAATGATCCACTTTGATAATTGTTATTTAGTATTAATAAATTCAACGAAATAAGTTCTAAACCTCTCACATTATTCATTTGTTTATAACGCAATATTTAGCAAGTTAACAATATGTAAGATCTGTCTATGCAGTAATTGTTAATTAGGATTTAGAAATCGGTCTAAACTATTGCAATTGTTTAAAATCCATTATTTAACAATCGAGCGAAAATATCGATAATCCACTTGTTTGGTATTTGTATTGTTTGATATGGTAATTGTTATTTAACATTAATAAATC
>NW_012032036.1:0-398 GCF_000956235.1 Wasmannia auropunctata | reverse complement strand
TGGGAGCATGTGTGGGAAGAATGTGGGAGATGGGGTGCGAGGGGTAAATGGTCAGAGATGGTAGAAGTAGTGTTGGGGGAGGGGGGGAGGGAGAGGAGTGGTTAAGGAAATTGGAGAGATTCAGGAACGGGGGGTGGGAGGAGAATGATAAGAAGGAGGACGACAAGGGGGGAGTGTGAATGACGGACAGGAGAGTAAGAGAGAAAGAGAGAGAGAGAGAGTGAGAATGAGAGGGGGAGGGAGTGGGAGGGAAAGTAAATGCAGAAGGATCGGAGGAGGGTAATGGTCTAGGAGAGAAAACTGAGGAAATGGAAATGGATAGGAAAAGATTGCGACGGAAGCGGAGGTCCCGGGGAGACGTGCGAGAGTGTGTGTGTGGGTGTAGGTAATTGGCGAGC
>NW_012032035.1:0-340 GCF_000956235.1 Wasmannia auropunctata | reverse complement strand
TAAGTGGTATGGGAGGATAAAAGGGAAAGGATTGCCGGGATATTTGAAAAAGGGATGGGCGGAAAGCAGGTGGACTAGGATGGCGAAGTATAGGTTAGGGGGAGGGGTAAAAGAGGGGTTGTACTGGAGGAAGGAAGAGGACAGGTGGTGTAGAATGTGTCAACGAGAGGTAGAAACGTGGGAGCATGTGTGGGAAGAATGCGGGAGATGGGGTGCGAGGGGTGAATGGTCAGAGATGGTAGAAGTAGTGTTGGGGGAGGGAGGGGAGGGAGAGGAGTGGTTAAGGAAATTGGAGAGATTTAGGAACGGGGGTGGGAGGAGAATGATAAGAAGCAGGACG
>NW_012032034.1:0-760 GCF_000956235.1 Wasmannia auropunctata | reverse complement strand
ATGTAAAAGATCTACTTTGCAGATACGCCAATGATACGGTGGCCACGTGCGCTTTTGGTATCGATGTAGATTCTTTTAAGCATCCGAAGAACGAATTTTTCCTGCTTGGCAGGGAGGCAATGAATTTTGATGGCATCCTAGCTGTCAAATTCTTTATGCAGAGACACTTTCCGCGACTTTGTGAACTCCTGAAACTGAGAATGTTTGGTCCAAGAGTAGAGAATTTTTTCAAAAGCATCGTTTCTGGCACGGTAAAAGTTAGAGATGAGCAAGGAATTGTTCGCCCGGACATGATTCAATTAATGATGGAAACCAGGAACAAAAATAGCGGACCTGAGTTCAACATCGACGAAATGACCGCCCAGGCGTTCGTTTTCTTTCTCGCTGGATTCGATACTGTTTCAACAGCTATGTGTTTCATGATGCACCACATCGGTGTAAATTCTGATGTTCAGAACAAATTGAGAGAAGAAATTGATTGTGTTCTCAGACAAACTAACGATAAACCTACCTACGAGGCCATCAATGGCATGAAATATTTAGATGCCGTGGTAAACGAATCTCTCAGAATGTATCCAGTAGCAGCTTTCCTGGACAGAAAATGCATTAGAGAGACTAAATTACCACCAGCGACTCCGGATGGCGAACCAATCACGATAAAGCCTGGAGATAGCGTATGGTTCCCAAGTTATTCTCTTCATCGTGATCCAAAATACTATCCGCATCCAGATAAGTTCGATCCAAATAGATTCCTGAACGG
>NW_012032033.1:0-514 GCF_000956235.1 Wasmannia auropunctata | reverse complement strand
TCAAAAAAATATTTCTAAAAATGCAATCTCTTATTTTGGAGACTCCAGGTTATGTATATAATTTTTTTAAAGATTATAAATATTTCTAAAAATGCAATTTCTCTGTTCGAATATTCGAGGACATGGATATGATTTTATTAAAGGAAATAAATAATTTTAAAAATCTCTCTTTTTGAAAACTCGAGGACATATATATAATTTTTATAAAGCATAGAAATATTTCTAAAAATACAACGTCTCACTTCGAGGATATGTATATGATTTTTTTATAGCAAAGAAATATTTCTAAAAATACAATTTCTTCTTTCGAAGACTCGAGCACACGTATATAATATTTTTAAAGCAAACAAATATTTCAAAAAATGCAATCTCTCACTTCGAACACTCGAGGATATGCATATAATTATAAAAAGTAATAAAAATGATTAAAAATATTATTTCTTACTTCGTAAGACCCGAGGACATGTATATAATTTTTATAAAGCAACTGAGTCGACAAGGCACACAGGGGATA
>NW_012032032.1:0-556 GCF_000956235.1 Wasmannia auropunctata | reverse complement strand
TAATAAATACATATCCGTAATAGATCAGATCAATAAAGTTATCAAAAAAATTAAAATATTTTTGTTATAAATGTTAACATACAATAACATGATAGATAGTCGAAATAACAACAGTAAAATACAAATAAGTACAAATAAGTACACAATGTGAAATACTGGATCAAGAGAAGCGATAGCGTTTCGTACAAATGTATGCAAAAAAAATTAAAACAAATTACTATTATATGATCACAGACAAAATTGGATTTTTATTGCATTCAAACCGATTTAGTTTATATCCTCAAAATCGGTGAATTTCGAATTACAATCAACTCAATTACTAAAAATTAGATATTATTAAAGCAGATTGAAATTACATACGCACCATCGCTAAATTTCGAATTAAAAATTTGAATTAAAAATTCAGACTAATCCCAGTGAGAAACAATATGTCGTCCCGACGTCGATTCGACGTCGAAAAGTGGGTTCGAAATGGGATCGAAATTGACATCGACATCGATTTCTTTTTGACTCCTATGTCGACCTTCTGTCAATTCAAACTGCGTAATCGATTTGA
>NW_012032031.1:0-498 GCF_000956235.1 Wasmannia auropunctata | reverse complement strand
TTTTCCTGTAATTATTGTAGTATTTGTATTACACAAATTACAATCCCTAGCCGGTGCGTCTTTTTCGGTTGAGGGAAATGCTCAATTACATTTGTTTCAAGAATTTTTATCAAATGCGAACGCATTAACTTATGTTCATACTTAATTTTATCAGGTTTAATGTTAAATAATAATGCATCGCAAAAGCTATAGCAAAAACACCACAGTCGCTATAATTTGGTTGACGTTGCACATTAGGAAATTTGACAGGATGTTTCTGAAAGTCATATGTTGGAAATAATTTTTTTAAGAATTGTTCATGATGTTTGTGCAATGTTTTATTATTTAACGAATCATAAATAAATATATTTCTTCTGTCGTAATAGCCAATGTCCATCTGATGGACCAGATGAACTGTGTAATATTTGTATATGCTTAGTATCTTTTGACATAGGTTGTATTGTATTTAATAATTGTATCCTCCATGTTTCGACAGGTCTATAATCTGAACAACTTGTT
>NW_012032030.1:0-492 GCF_000956235.1 Wasmannia auropunctata | reverse complement strand
GAAATCAGTCCGATCAGCTGACTGCCACGGAGTGATCAGCTGCTGTAGCTGACAACCGATCAGGTGTTTTCGCCGAAAGCCGCGTTCTTGGCTCGGATGTTGCCGTCTCGGTTTGTTTGCGCGAGAACAATAACGCGCATCGCTCGCCCGAAAACACCGCTTATTTTTTTTACGGCACAAAGCATTGCAAGTCCATCACGGGAATTGAGGTTAAACTCAAGGCATAACGATGGAAGTCTCGCAACTGCTGGCTGAGTTCATGAAAGCTTAGCAGGAGCAATCGGCAATGTTGCAACATCAGTTCTTACAATCGCAGCAACAATTTTTCGATCAGATGGCAAGGCGACTATATCCGGCGGGAACAGGACAGATCGCAGGTATAGATTCGCCCGCTGGTACCGACAACAAGGATCCCTTACGAAAAAAAACTCTCAGCTTTGAGTGTTCAACACTAAAAAAAACGCTCAAATTTGGGTGTTAACACTTAAAAAG
>NW_012032029.1:0-362 GCF_000956235.1 Wasmannia auropunctata | reverse complement strand
TCTATCTATGATATAATAATTTTTTCCATGACTTCATAATAATTATTTTAACTTTTATTACTATAATTATCATATTTATTATAGCTATAATATTCAGTAACAAATTAACTAACCGTTACCTTCTTCAAGGCCACACGATAGAATTATTATGAACAATTTTACCCATATTTACACTAATTTTAATTGCAATCCCCTCTTTAAAAATTCTTTATCTTACAGATGAAATTCATAATAACAAATTATCTATTAAAGCTATCGGTCACCAATGATACTGAAGATACGAATATTCTGACTTTAAAAATATTGAATTTGACTCTAGATCGGAAGAGCACACGTCTGAACTCCAGTCACTTAGGCATCTC
>NW_012032028.1:0-464 GCF_000956235.1 Wasmannia auropunctata | reverse complement strand
TGTCATTATTAATCATAGGACCGCATGAGCCTAGCTCTAAGCGGATGATTATACTTATAGAAGATCCAATTAATCCTGATCAAATTGCTAAAATAAAATATAGAATTCCGATATCTTTATGATTTGTAGAATAAAGTCATTTGTTCATAAAGTAGAATATAGGGTTATTAATAAGAGTTATTAATTATTTTATAGAAAGGAAAAAAAAGATTTAGTTAAGGGAATAAAGAGTGTAGTTAAAATAATGTTAGAAAATTAAATTTCTTAAATAAATTTACAGTTTATTACTTTAATCAGACATAACATTTATTAAGAGGTAAATTTTAAAGTTTTAATATTTTTGTTAATAGTAATATTATATTATAGTTTATAAAAATATTAAATTGCAAATTTAAAGATATCAAAAACATTATTGGATTAATATAAAGATCGGAAGAGCACACGTCTGAACTCCAGTCACTTAG
>NW_012032027.1:0-339 GCF_000956235.1 Wasmannia auropunctata | reverse complement strand
ATAAGAATGTTTAATTATAATATAAAGTAATAATAATAATAATAATAAATCACGCGGATTTATACATTGTGTTCGTTTATTTTTCATAAAAAAATTTGTACATACATTTTCCCTTTTTTTACCATATATTCACTGTTTTAAAAATTAATTTTCTAAATTGCTGTGTATTAAAATTAAAATTTGTACGTTTAGAAATATAAAAATATTATGAATAATTTGGCCTAAGGCAATTATTCACAATATTCTTCCTTTTCTAAATGTAGAAATTTTAGTTTTAATACACAGCAATTTCGAAAATTAATTTTCAAAACAGCGAGTATGATAAAAACGGGAAAATAT
>NW_012032025.1:0-490 GCF_000956235.1 Wasmannia auropunctata | reverse complement strand
GACGTGTGCTCTTCCGATCTAATAGCTTGTACAGTTAGTACATCAAATCCAGGAATTTTAGTAAAATCTATACCGGTTACTCGATACAATTCTTCACGCAAGGCAAAGTTTGGCTTATCTTTTCGAGACTTACTTCTTTCCTTGCTTAACTCTTTACTCTCGTCAGATTTTGCTTCAAATGTCTTATAGTGGTTTTCAATATTTTTGTCACACTCTGCTATTTTTTCCTGATAAACATTATATAGTTCAAATTCCTGCTGTAATGCAAATAAATGTTCCTCTCTGTAGTCACCTGTTAGTGCTTTGGCAATAGCCGATTTATCACTCTTTATTCGCACATCCCTTAATTCAGCTAATTTATTAGGATTTCTTTCACCTTCGATTATAGCTTTAATAATTTGCATTCCAGTAACACCTGTTATATGGCTTATTACTTTATGTAACTGAATATTCATTTGTACTAACGCCTTTTGCATCCTATTAATATGTG
>NW_012032024.1:0-591 GCF_000956235.1 Wasmannia auropunctata | reverse complement strand
AAAAGTAAAAGTTTATTACTTTTATTAAAAGTAATAAATACTTAATAAATATTTAATAAAATATTTATAAAACATAAAATACTCGCTTCAAGTTTGCAAATTATAAAAATAAAAATTTATTAAAAATAATTAATCAATTAAATCATTTAAATTATTTAAAAAATAATTAAATACTTGTATCGGTTAAAGCTTTAGAACTTAGCCGCGCTCTGATTGTAATATTTCACAGTCTAATCACATGTTCGCGTTTCGACAGCACTGCAAACGTAACCAACAAAGTCAGTCGACTGCTTGCTATCGTCGAGTGAACGCCTCGTGTGTCAGTAAATCGTCGTGGGTTAGTAAATAGTGCGCGTGTTTCTTCCCTCGACTAAGTTTTCAATCGACGAATAATTAATCGACACGGATTGATAATTATTAACTGCTTAATACATTCGGTATTAAAGTCAGTCGACTGCTTGCTATCGTCGAGTGAACGGGTCGCGTGTTTAATAAAATCGCCGTGTGTTTCTTTTCTTCGTGTGATTTTTTTAGTGGACGGATAATTAATCGTCAGTGATTGTAAAGTACTGATATTAAGTAAATACATTA
>NW_012032023.1:0-815 GCF_000956235.1 Wasmannia auropunctata | reverse complement strand
TGATTTCTACGTAATGAGTGTTTATTTTAATAAATTTTCAATAGTTTTAATGCAAACGTCACAAGTTATCACTGACACAGATCAAATAATTAGATAATTCTTTTCTTTTTACAAACCATGTCACTTCAATATTTCACACTCAATTCACATACAAATTATGCATTCGAAGAAATTACGAGAAATCTTCTAATGTATTTACTTAATATCGGTACTATTACGTACTTATTACAATCACTGACGATTAATTATCCGTCTACTGAAAAATCACACGAAGAAAGAAATACACGGCGATTTATTAACACGCGACCCGTTCACTCGACGATAACAAGCAGTAGACTGACTGATTTTGTTGGTTACGTTTGCAGCGCTGTCGAAACGCGAACATGTGATTTATAGTTGAAATATCATAATCAGAGCGCGGCTAAGTTCTAAGGCTTTAACCGATACAAGTATTTGATTATTTTTTAAATAATTTAAATGATTTAATTGATTAATTATTTTTAATAAATTTTTTATTTTTATAATTTGCTAACTTCAAGCGAGTATTTTATGTTTTATAAATATTTTATTAAGTATTTATTACTCTTATTAAAAGTAAAAGTTTATTACTTTTATTAAAAGTAATAAATACTTAATAAATATTTAATAAAATATTTATAAAACATAAAATACTCGCTTCAAGTTTGCAAATTATAAAAATAAAAAATTTATTAAAAATAATTAATCAATTAAATCATTTAAATTATTTAAAAAATAATTAAATACTTGTATCGGTTAAAGCTTTAGAACTTAGCCGCGCTCTGATTGTAATATTT
>NW_012032022.1:0-442 GCF_000956235.1 Wasmannia auropunctata | reverse complement strand
TAATCTCTTATTTTGAATACTCGAGGGCATGCATATAATTTCTTGAAAAGCAATAAGTAATTTCTAAAGATGCAATCTCTCACTTTGAATATTCGAGGACATGTATACATATATATATATATATTTATTAGAATTCAAAATCAGACATTTATATATTTAAGTGATGATATTTTAAGTTCTTATAAATTGAAAATTTTTGTTAATTGTTATAATTTTGTTAACGTTGTAATTAATAATAAGAGTGTTAAATATCTCGCGCCTATTTAAACTATCACGTTTCAGAGCTTGCGGTCGTTCTTGTTAATTAAATATAGGGTTTCTCTGGGCCCTGGGTGAGGGTCTGGCTCTTCTCCGATATTATTCACGATGTCTGAACGCTGTGACTCGCGCGAGTTAGATCGGAAGAGCACACGTCTGAACTCCAGTCACTTAGGCATCTCGT
>NW_012032021.1:0-445 GCF_000956235.1 Wasmannia auropunctata | reverse complement strand
GCATACGAGATGCCTAAGTGACTGGAGTTCAGACGTGTGCTCTTCCGATCTCACCGATTGGTTTTGATCTAATAAAAGCGTCCCTTCCATCACTGGTCGGGACTCTGTTTTGCATGTATTAGCTCTAGAATTACCACAGTTATCCAAGTAAATGTGGGTACAATCTAATGAACCATAACTGATTTAATGAGCCATTCGCGGTTTCACCTTAATTCGGCATGCACTGAGACATGCATGGCTTAATCTTTGAGACAAGCATATGACTACTGGCAGGAACAACCAGGGAGCTTCGTGTGTGCGTTTTTCTCGAGAGCCAGCGAGCGCAGCACAGAGAGCCGTGTGCGTGTGTCGGTACTTGACCGCCGGTCTTGCGAAGCCGGTCGGCGACACTCTGCTTCTTCATTCGTTACATACGTAAACCCATGTAGTTATACACCGAACGTGC
>NW_012032020.1:0-1128 GCF_000956235.1 Wasmannia auropunctata | reverse complement strand
GAGATGCCTAAGTGACTGGAGTTCAGACGTGTGCTCTTCCGATCTGACCCCAGGCCCAAAGAAACCCCGCGAGGGAATCAAGGACACCAAGAGAGTCAGACGTGTGCTCTTCCGATCTAGTGTTGAAACATCGTGAGTGATCCGGTAACCGCGCGGAGGTAATCCGGAGAGCTCGACCCTGACCCCGGGCCCAAAGAAACCCCGAGAGGGAATCAAGGACACCGAGAGAGTCGGAACATCCTCACCCAACCTATGACTTTCCGGCACCTTCACAAACGCGACTGCCCAGACGTCCTCGAGCATTAGGACAACGCAACCGCCAAGGACGGCCGCTAGGAGTTATGGCTCCAAACAACATTGACCAGCCCGGCGCACTGGACTTCGTAAAGCCAGGACACCTGATCCACCTTCATTGCAAGGGCATGTATCCCTCAGAGGGCAAGATTCGTGTATACATGCATACTCTCAGACTCGCCGTCTTCGGGGCAGCTTGCAGTATAAACGCAATTGAGGCACTACCGGTGGCGTGTGATAACCGGGCCTCCTACGTCTAGCAGGATGAGCTCAAGATAAGGTCGCCATAACATTGGCCTTACCCCTGCTCCAGCTGGATGTTGGTTTAATGTACTCAGTCCAGGATAAGCCCAGACACAATGCTCGATTAGTCTAAACATCGCGAGTGATCGGATGACCGGAGGAGAGCCCGACCCTGACCCCGGGCCCAAAGATACCCCGCGAGGGGATCAAGGACACCAAGAAAGTCGGAACTCGCGCGAGTCACAGCGTTCAGACATCGTGAATAATATCGGAGAAGAGCCAGACCCTCACCCAGGGCCCAGAGAAACCCTATATTTAATTAACAAGAACGACCGCAAGCTCTGAAACGTGATAGTTTAAATAGGCGCGAGATATTTAACACTCTTATTATTAATTACAACGTTAACAAAATTATAACAATTAACAAAAATTTTCAATTTATAAGAACTTAAAATATCATCACTTAAATATATAAATGTCTGATTTTGAATTCTAATAAATATATATATATATATGTATACATGTCCTCGAATATTCAAAGTGAGAGATTGCATCTTTAGAAATTTCTTATTGCTTTTCAAGAAATTATAA
>NW_012032019.1:0-438 GCF_000956235.1 Wasmannia auropunctata | reverse complement strand
TGGTTCACCGCTCGCGGTGTTTAACTGGCGTGATGTGGGACGTCCTACCGGTGGGCTTAGCCTCGCGAGGGGCGGCCCAACTAATATCCCGTCGCGGTGCTCTTTACTGAGTGTCGAGTCGGGCCGGTACGTTTACTTTGAACAAATTAGAGTGCTTAAAGCAGGCTATCCTCGCCTGAATACTGCGTGCATGGAATAATGGAATAGGACCTCGGTTCTATTTTGTTGGTTTTCGGAACCCCGAGGTAATGATTAATAGGGACAGATGGGGGCATTCGTATTGCGACGTTAGAGGTGAAATTCTTGGATCGTCGCAAGACGGACAGAAGCGAAAGCATTTGCCAAAAATGTTTTCATTAATCAAGAACGAAAGTTAGAGGTTCGAAGGCGATCAGATACCAGATCGGAAGAGCACACGTCTGAACTCCAGTCACTTAG
>NW_012032017.1:0-439 GCF_000956235.1 Wasmannia auropunctata | reverse complement strand
TCGGACAAGGGGGGGGGGTAATCGCCGTGGACCCTATCGTCCCAAAGGACTCCCCAAATCCCTGCCTCGACATTCGTCTTAACCCGGCATAATTGTAGACCGAGTTAATCCCACGGGAAAACCACGGCTCAAAAAAACCGCAAAAGAGGCAGTCTTCTTTAGAGTCTTCTAATTTAAAACTTTCTCCAGAACGATTCCAGCAAAGATCTCGTCCCTCTAAAAAAGAACAAACCAAAGAAGCAAGAGTATTCCCAAAAAAATAACATAACTTTCTAACATAATAATCCCGAAAAGGGGCTCCAGAGCAGTCAAAATAAAAAAAAAAATAAATAAATAAATAAACTATCTCTCAATAAAAGTAGCTAACCTATCTAAATGGACAATTTTATTTTTATGTCTATTAGACTTCCGAATACAATAAACAACATCGTTTAATTTT
>NW_012032016.1:0-436 GCF_000956235.1 Wasmannia auropunctata | reverse complement strand
TCAGACGTGTGCTCTTCCGATCATAACCTTAATAATAATTAGAATATGATTAGGTGTGATGTTTCGGCTTTTTATGCTTGTTTCGCATTACGTTAATATTAACTTAATGTTAATAGTGGTTACAATTGAGAGACTTGTAATTAACACAATATATAATGGGTCGCAGTTAGTCAATTGAACGTATTATTTTATTTTACCCTATGAAGAAATATATATGTACGCGTATACGTGAGCTTTTAACATTATATTATTATTATTATTATTATTATTATATATGTATATTTTATTATTATTATTATTATATGTTTTTTTTTTTTTTTTTTTTACAGTATTTTATGGTTGCGTATAGGACTTATAGTTAAAAGTTACTACCTTATGCAATAGTTTTGCTGAATAAGAAAATATTTATTCTAATTAAGTGTCAGTAATGTTAAAA
>NW_012032015.1:0-803 GCF_000956235.1 Wasmannia auropunctata | reverse complement strand
AAAATTTAAAAATTCACGATATTTTGCCTATACGAGCCTACGCCGAAATTCTTTATTTTTTCACGCCCCGATAACGGCGTAGGCAAAATATCATGAATTATTTAGGGCTATAGTATACTTTTCTATAAAGTTTAAGTATTATTTATTAAGTCTAGTTATAGTCATTAGGTTCGTTAGTCACGAAGTTAGTTTTGTGTATTGATATGTAAAAAAGGAGCCATCGGATGTATCGTGCCTGAGCGCGCGAATTTCAGCCGCTAATATTGGTTAACTTAAATCGTTTATAATTTGAAAAGTATTATAGCCTCGACATTTTTGTATTAGGATTTTCGTCTCAAAATTATCTCAGGAACACATTCTTAAAAAGAAATTCGGTAGAGGTGGGACACCCTGTATATATGTATACAATATCTAATCTTGTTTAACATATCGTAAATAACGAAGACAGACATAGAATATCACAGGGCACACCGGGCAGACTAAACTACGCACTGTGCGATCCATGTATTTCGTTTCATTTGTTCTATTTGCTGTAATATTTTGCATTATTCGCATTATAAGATATATTATATGTTATATCTAAACACATTTTAAAATTTGTAAGGTGTGACATGTAAAAAATGCATTTACAACTGGCATTACATATAGTCCCTCTCCAGCTGCTCTATTAAGTAATATTAAAAAAGAATCAGAAGCACACATAACACACCCGAATTTAAAAATGTATCATTTTATTAGAAAATTCAAATATTTAGAAAATTTATTTTCTAAGTATTGTTATCGCTCAGACGTATACGAAACAA
>NW_012032014.1:0-427 GCF_000956235.1 Wasmannia auropunctata | reverse complement strand
CATAACTTCGTATAGCATACATTATATACATGTCCTCGAGTGTTCGAAGTAACAGATTATATTTACAAAAATTTTTATTGCTTTTCAAAAAATAATATGCACATCCTCAATCCCTCGGAGTGAAAGATTGCATTTTTAGTAGAAAAATTTCTTTGCTTTAGAAGCATTATATACATATCCTCGACTATTCGAAGTGAGAAATTGCATTTTTAGAAACATTTCTATGCTTTATAAAAATTATATACATGTCCTCGGGTCTTCGAAGTAAGAAATAATATTTTTAATAATTTTTATTACTTTTATAATTATATGCATATCCTCGAGTGTTCGAAGTGAGAGATTGCATTTTTTGAAATATTTGTTTGCTTTAAAAATATTATATACGTGTGCTCGAGTCTTCGAAAGAAGAAATTGTATTTTTAGAAAA
>NW_012032013.1:0-310 GCF_000956235.1 Wasmannia auropunctata | reverse complement strand
ATACGAGATGCCTAAGTGACTGGAGTTCAGACGTGTGCTCTTCCGATCTCTATTATTTTAATTTCATCAGGATTAACAGTAACCTGATCTCATCACGCAATAATTAACAAAAATTTATCGGAAAGAAAAAAAAGTCTACTTATTACAATTATCTTAGGTATATATTTTACCTTTCTTCAATTAATTGAATACATTGAAGCCCCATTCACAATCGCAGACTCAATTTATGGATCAACCTTTTTTGTTGCTACAGGATTCCACGGATTACATGTCATTATTGGCTCACTTTTTCCTCTCAGCCTCCCTCATA
>NW_012032012.1:0-629 GCF_000956235.1 Wasmannia auropunctata | reverse complement strand
TTTGTAAATGTTTAGTAATTAATGTGTGTTAAATAAATTTTTTTTAATTTTTTTGAAATTTTGTGAAATTAACGATCACATATTTACTTTTTATTTTGGCAATTTAATGCCAACAATTGAATATTCTGTTGTTGACAAAATTTGTTTTTTGATTAATCTGAACTTGTGCATTGTTAAATATTTGTTTTACGTGTAACTTAGTTATATTGCGCAATATTTGATATAAATTCTGTCATATTTGTGTTTTTCATGCATTTTCTATCTTGGCGTAGACGTTTCTTTATTAAGTCTTTCGTATTAAGTAGATACTACAAAATACTCGATCGTGGTGATCTCGTAGCAATCTTTACCATGATTTATCATCTCGTTAAAAATTGAGAGTGCTTGTTGCAGATCCGGAATTAATCTCGGGTTTTCTCCTAACAAATTCGAATTCCTGGTAATAATGTTTTCGGCATGTGTTTTCGACGACGGCCAAATAATTTTTAAAGTTAAAAATAATTACGAAAAAATATTATAAGAAATTTTATTCTTTCCACTAAATCTTTTTCCATCACTAAATGGAATTATTTAATTTGTCTTGTTGCATAATTACTCGGCAGACCGCTGATCGGAAGAGCACACGTCTG
>NW_012032011.1:0-625 GCF_000956235.1 Wasmannia auropunctata | reverse complement strand
TTCAGACGTGTGCTCTTCCGATCTATTCGAAACTATCTCACAATCGGTCCCGTGTCCCTTGCAACGATAATTAATTTAAATCATGATTTCGCGAAACGCGCAAAACGCAATGTCTATTGCACGTGCCATGGAAAAGCTGCAGCAGAGACACAAGATGTTATCGAGAAATTGTTGAGATTCTATCGGAAAGGAATAATGTGTTCAATAGGAAACTTTTGTTGCAAACGAAAAGTTTTTGGTGAATGTAGAAGAGAAATGAAGAGGAATCTTTAAACAATGGGTCGTCGAAACGAAAGAACGTTGATGAGAGAGCAAAAATTAGTATGGAGTATTTTTTGCAGAAACATTACAGAGAACGTGATGACACGACAAAACGAAAATGATAAATGCATACAGAATTAAGTCAATTTTTGTAAATGTTTAGTAATTAATGTGTGTTAAATAAATTTTTTTTAATTTTTTTGAAATTTTGTGAAATTAACGATCACATATTTACTTTTTATTTTGGCAATTTAATGCCAACAATTGAATATTCTGTTGTTGACAAAATTTGTTTTTTGATTAATCTGAACTTGTGCATTGTTAAATATTTGTTTTACGTGTAACTTAGTTATATTGCGCAACT
>NW_012032008.1:0-750 GCF_000956235.1 Wasmannia auropunctata | reverse complement strand
TATGAAACCCAAAAGATCGAACGGGGAGATTCATCGTCAGCGACGCTGGCTTCGCGTCGGTGGGCGATGCCCCGCGGGGCCTCGCGGCTCGCGCGCGGACACGCTGCCGTTGCGTCGATGTCCGGCGTTACGCCGTCGTGCACTTCTCCCCTAGTAGAACGTCGCGACCCGCTGGGTGTCGGTCTACGGCCCGGGTGCGGTGACTGACGCGCCGCCGGTAAAACGGCGCGCGTCAAACCCCCGGTCGCCCGGCCGGCTGCCCGGCGGTACACGCAAGGTATCAGGCCGCAGCTCTCTCGTCGCGCCGCGAGTCTCTCCGCTCTCTCGGGAGCGCGAGGGACTCCGCGTGCGCGCGCCAGAGTGTGCGTCGAGGCCGTCGCAAGCGCGCGCCACGGTACACGGACGTTAACGGACCTAGCGCCGTCGCCGTGCCTGGCCCGCTGTTGGTCGTGCGGTAAGAGAGAATATCTTAACCTTCGACAGGCCTGCAAAACGTTCGCCGCGCGCGCGCCTCTTCGCGGGGGTCGCGCGTGGCGACGGATACCGGTCGGCGACGCTACTGCTTTGGGTACTCTTAGGACCCGTCTTGAAACACGGACCAAGGAGTCTAACATGTACGCGAGTCATTGGGACTCAGCGGATACCTAAAGGCGCAATGAAAGTGAAGGTCAGCCCTGGTTGTCGACCGAGGGAGGATGGGCCGCGTCGCGATGCGGCTCCGCACTCCCGGGGCGTCTCGTTCTCATCGCA
>NW_012032007.1:0-499 GCF_000956235.1 Wasmannia auropunctata | reverse complement strand
GAGTTCAAGAGTACGTGAAACCGTTCAGGGGGTAAACCTAAGAAACCCAAAAGATCGAACGGGGAGATTCATCGTCAGCGACGCTGGCTTCGCGTCGGTGGGCGATGTCCCGCGGGGCCTCGCGGCTCGCGCGCGGACACGCTGCCGTTGCGTCGATGTCCGGCGTTACGCCGTCGTGCACTTCTCCCCTAGTAGAACGTCGCGACCCGCTGGGTGTCGGTCTACGGCCCGGGTGCGGTGACTGACGCGCCGCCGGTAAAACGGCGCGCGTCAAACCCCCGGTCGCCCGGCCGGCTGCCCGGCGGTACACGCAAGGTATCAGGCCGCAGCTCTCTCGTCGCGCCGCGAGTCTCTCCGCTCTCTCGGGAGCGCGAGGGACTCCGCGTGCGCGCGCCAGAGTGTGCGTCGAGGCCGTCGCAAGCGCGCGCCACGGTACACGGACGTTAACGGACCTAGCGCCGTCGCCGTGCCTGGCCCGCTGTTGGTCGTGCGGTAAGAA
>NW_012032003.1:0-463 GCF_000956235.1 Wasmannia auropunctata | reverse complement strand
AAGTGACTGGAGTTCAGACGTGTGCTCTTCCGATCTTCTGAGTATCGCATCGTCGATCTAGCGTCAGGGCTGAGCGGCTACGCGCCGCTATCATAGGGAGAATGAGAACAAAAATATACATGATCTTTTTTTAACAAAACCCGACGTTGTGCGTATACTCCTCGGAGTGTACATGCACGTTCGGTGTATAACACATGGGTTTACGTATGTAACGAATGAAGAAGCAGAGTGTCGCCGACCGGCTCGCAAGACCGGCGGCAAGTACCGACACACGCACACGGCTCTCTGTGCTGCGCTCGCTGGCTCTCGAGAAAAACGCACACACGAAGCTCCCTGGTTGATCCTGCCAGTAGTCATATGCTTGTCTCAAAGATTAAGCCATGCATGTCTCAGTGCATGCCGAATTAAGGTGAAACCGCGAATGGCTCATTAAATCAGTTATGGTTCATTAGATTGTACAGAT
>NW_012032002.1:0-589 GCF_000956235.1 Wasmannia auropunctata | reverse complement strand
TATGACATTGATAAAGGCCAACGATCTTGGCCATCTTTAGCTAGTGTTTGGACACCTTGGATGATGCTAATGCCGACAGTACTCCAACTTTCAAGTTTCATAACTCAAGATTTATTTCATAAAAAAATATTTTATTTATGTGTTTTGGAAAGTTCTCGAGGCGTGCTATAAGAACATGTAATGAAAAATTGGGGGTTCCATTTAAAAAATTCAAAGTGACCTTGTTCTGACATTGACGACGCCACTCAGGGTCAAACCAATATTATCATCTTGTGTCCCCCTCGAAATCCTACAACTTTTGTCTGAAACATTTTGTTGTATAGCGCTTACTTTAGGAGATATTCGACTGGATGGATTAAAATGGTCCATCCTGTATATATACTTTTTAAAAAAAGAAAAAAATATATGCCAAGTACCTAAAAAAATGTGTTGATCAAAAATAGTCGTGAAATCAATAAAATTAACCAAGTACCTCATTATTAAAAAAAGACCTCAAAAAAGCTTATTTATGAAAAACATTCAAAAATTTAAAAATGGAAAAGTGATAAACTAGATTATAATGAAGAAAAAACTTGGCGTGCCCGGGTCA
>NW_012032001.1:0-543 GCF_000956235.1 Wasmannia auropunctata | reverse complement strand
TGTTTGGGCGGTGGGAACGTCGCGGGCGCTCGGATCCGGCGGTTCCGCGCTTCGCACGTCGAGATTCGACGTTTGAATGGTAGAAACGCCGCGAACGCAAGGATACGACGTTTCCTCGCTTCAAACGGCGAGAATCGACGTTTGAGCGGTGGGAACGTCGCGGCGCTCGGATCCGGCGGTTCCGCGCGTTCGCGACGTCGAGATTCGACGTTTGAATGGTAGAAACGCCGCGAACGCAAGGATACGACGTTTCCTCGCTTCAAACGGCGAGAATCGACGTTTGAGCGGTGGGAACGTCGCGGCGCTCGGATACCGGGCGGTTCCGCGCGGTTCGCGACGTCGAGATTCGACGTTTGAATGGTAGAAACGCCGCGAACGCAAGGATACGACGTTTCCTCGCTTCAAACGGCAGAATCGACGTTTGAGCGGTGGGAACGGTCGTCGGGGCGCTCGGATCCGGCGGTTCCGCGCTTCGCACGTCGAGATTCGACGTTTAGAATGTGGAAACGCCGCGAAACGCTAAAGGATTACGACGTTTCCGAG
>NW_012032000.1:0-724 GCF_000956235.1 Wasmannia auropunctata | reverse complement strand
TATGTGTCTGTCCTTCTCGCACTCATACGATACATCAAAATTTTCCATGACAACTAACTATATATTTTTATGCGACCAATCTCTGGATCCGGCAAAATTAAGCGGATTCCATAATAAAAACGACCATCGTAACTCCTACCGTTTAGGAGATATCAAAGATTAAAGATTACTAAAACGTCAAAATAATTTTCATAATTAACAATAGTATTTTATTTCATGAATCAACAGTCTAGAGGAAATAAATCAATTCGACTATAAGAACGGTTGTCGTAACTGCCACCGTTTGGAAGTTATTGATTTTTCAAGATTAATGTATCGCCAGTTTTCTTTCAAAATAATTAATGACAATTAACTATAATATTTTATTCGACTAATCAATAGTTTACAGAAAACTAAGCATCTTTCATAATGGGAACCATAGTCGTAACTCTTTTCGTTTAAAAGTTACAAACCTTTAAAGAATATATAATTCTCAGTGTACTCTTGAAATAATTGGTTATAATTAACCATAAGATTTTATTTGATTAATTGATAGGTTGGAAGAGGCCAAATAACTTCTGTAATAAGACCGACAGTCGTATCTCTTACCGTTTGTCTGTTATAAATTTTTGAAAGGTTGAATATCGGTCGATGCTCGTCTAACGTAAGGGGCTCTTATGCAAACCCCGTGTTGTCTGTCATTGTTTCACAGTGCTAAACTTCTGAGATCGGAAGAGCACACGTC
>NW_012031999.1:0-377 GCF_000956235.1 Wasmannia auropunctata | reverse complement strand
TCTACTAGTTGAAGCAAGCTCTGTACCTTCGATAATAAGCGTCAAGACCGTATCTCTCATGGTTTGCGAGATAACGGGGGCATGTGTCTGTCCTTCTCGCACTCATACGATACATCAAAATTTTCCATGACAACTAACTATATATTTTTATGCGACCAATCTCTGGATCCGGCAAAATTAAGCGGATTCCATAATAAAAACGACCATCGTAACTCCTACCGTTTAGGAGATATCAAAGATTAAAGATTACTAAAACGTCAAAATAATTTTCATAATTAACAATAGTATTTTATTTCATGAATCAACAGTCTAGAGGAAATAAATCAATTCGACTATAAGAACGGTTGTCGTAACTGCCACCGTTTGGAAGTTATTGA
>NW_012031998.1:0-303 GCF_000956235.1 Wasmannia auropunctata | reverse complement strand
TGCAACCGTTTAGTTGTGGGAGTTTTTGAAAGTTTCTGAAAAGTCAAAAACGACCTCTACAGGCGAAAGGACGAGAGATAGAGGCATGGCGAAGAGGACCTTTCTTGTTCCTCTCGTCGAGCTGCATAAGAAGGGGTAGGTCCGGGAATTGTTAGAATTTTTTTTTTATTTTTATTTTCTATAGTCAAGATTTGGTTGGGGTTAATAGAGATTTGAAATTGAATTGGGAGTTTTCATCGACAGAGGACGACCCCCTCTATCACCTCCCACAAGTCAAAGTGCCGTAGCTATCTCAGTTCGCCC
>NW_012031997.1:0-379 GCF_000956235.1 Wasmannia auropunctata | reverse complement strand
TGATTGTTTTTTAGAAATATTTATTTGCTTTAATAAAACTATGTGCCGGTCCTCGAGTCTACGAAGTGAGAGATTGCATTTTTAGAAATATTTATTTGCTTTAAAATAATTATATAGATGTCCTCGAGTCTTCGAAGTAACAGATTACATTTTACAGAACTATTCCTTTGCTTTAAAAACATTATATACATGTCATCGAGTGTTCGAAGTGAGAGATTATATTTATAGAAATTTTTATTGCTTTCCAAAAAATAATATGCATAAAAAATAAAAATAATAAAGATATATACTTCGGGCCCAAAGAAACCCCGCGAGGATATCAAAAACACCAAGAAAGTCGGAATTGTCGCGAGAATCACAGTGTTGAAACATCGTGAGT
>NW_012031996.1:0-526 GCF_000956235.1 Wasmannia auropunctata | reverse complement strand
AAGGTGCCGGAAAGTCTATAGGTTGGGTGAGGATGTTCCGACTCTCTCGGTGTCCTTGATTCCTCTCGGGGTTTCTTTGGGCCCGGGGTAAGGGTCGAGCTCCACGGATTACTTCCACGCGGTTACCGGATCACTCACGATGTTTCAACACTGTGATTCTCGCGACAATTCCGACTTTCTTGGTGTTTTTGATATCCTCGCGGGGTTTCTTTGGGCCCGAAGTATATATCTTTATTATTTTATTTTTTATGCATATTATTTTTTGAAAAGCAATAAAAATTTCTATAAATATAATCTCTCACTTCGAACACTCGAGGACATGTATATAATGTTTTTAAAGCAAAGGAATAGTTCTGTAAAATGTAATCTGTTACTTCGAAGACTCGAGGACATCTATATAATTATTTTAAAGCAAATAAATATTTCTAAAAATGCAATCTCTCACTTCGTAGACTCGAGGACCGGCACATAGTTTTATTAAAGCAAATAAATATTTCTAAAAACAATCACTCACTCCGAAAATTCA
>NW_012031995.1:0-364 GCF_000956235.1 Wasmannia auropunctata | reverse complement strand
TGGAGTTCAGACGTGTGCTCTTCCGATCTTCTCATTTCGAAAACTCGAGGACATGTATTTAATTTTTATAAAGCATAGAAATGTTTTTAAAAATGCAATTTCTCACTTAGAATAGTCGAGGATATGTATATAATGCTTTTAAAGCAAAGAAATTTTTTTCCAAAAATGCAATCTTTCACTCCGACGGATTGAGGATGTGCATATAATTTTTTGAAAAGCAATAAAATTTTTTAAAATATAATCTCTTACTTCGAACACTCGAGGACATGTATATAATGTTTTTAAAGCAAAGGAATAGTTTTGTAAAATGTAATCTGTTACTTCGAAGACTCGAGGACATCTATATAATCATTTTAAAGCAAAT
>NW_012031994.1:0-470 GCF_000956235.1 Wasmannia auropunctata | reverse complement strand
TAAAATCATAGTAAATTGAGAGAGAGAAAGAGAAATCATGAGAAGACTTAATTATTGCAAAGAAAAATTTTATATTAAATAGTTAATTTTATATCCATATATAATATGTATATATCATTAGTATACACAATTAACAGCCTTTATTAATCATTAATATTCTTTATGTATACATATATAATATGTATATATCATTAGTATACATAATTAACAGCCTTTATTAATCATTAATATTCTTTATATATACATATATAATATATATATATCATTAGTATACATAATTAACAGCCTTTATTAATCATTAATATTCTTTATATATACATATATAATATGTATATATCATTAGTATACATAATTAACAGCCTTTATTAATCATTAATATTCTTTATATATACATATATAATATGCTGTCTCTTATACACATCTCTGAGCGGGCTGGCAAGGCAGACCGATCTCGTATGCCGTCTTCTGCT
>NW_012031993.1:0-608 GCF_000956235.1 Wasmannia auropunctata | reverse complement strand
ATGGTCCTGTTTGCTTCAATGTTGAATAACTCGGTGAAGAAAAATCGTACAACGCTCAACAAAAAAGAAAATTAAAGATAAAGATTCACTCTTTCGAAAGCAGTAAACTGCATTTGTGTGCGATTTTTAGTTTATGCCATGAAACCTTTTAAATTTAGTACACATTTTTGGAGATTTGACGCATTTTCATTTGGACCTATGTAATTCCATAAAAAATCAATAGGATCGTTTTCTAAAGTGTCGATCTAAAAAGTAGAGATTTCAAGCTAGAAAATGCGCGCTATGGAACTTGTCAAAGTTCGTAAAAAATTTTGTGATTCGTCGGGTCTTCTTTTCTATCCGTGTAATTCCATGAAAAATCAGTAGGATCGTTTTCTAAAGTACCGATTTGAAAAGTGAGTGAAGAGATTTCAAGCTGTAAAATGCTTTTTTGAACATCTCAATATGATCATTTTTGACGAAGTTACACTCATTTGAAGCTTGTCTATTTTAAAATTACAGAATACATATGCCAAAATAAAAGATCACCTTATTTTACCATCCAAAAATAGGCAAAATTCAAGAGTGTTACTTCGTCAAAAATGATCGTATCGAGATGATCAAAAAGA
>NW_012031992.1:0-578 GCF_000956235.1 Wasmannia auropunctata | reverse complement strand
TGCTGTTAGAGTGCGGCGATTTGCCAGGCGTGAGATCGTGAAAATCTTCGTCGAGCGTCGTCTCTTCGTTGTCCTCATTCTCCCCCTCTGTGCGCGTCTCACCGCGTCTTTGTCTTCGCGCTGCTTGAAAAAAGTGCAGATATCGCCGAAGTACTTCTCTATACAATTTCCACCTCTCTTCCTCGCTGTGCGGTAAGGGAGCATTAAGAATACGGCACATCTCCGCATCGAGACGTGTGAGAGGGGTTCCCGGTGTTCGTACAGTCTCGTCGCTTTCGCCATTCGAATTTGCGGTATTTTCTTTTGGCTCCACGTTAATTGTCGTTGACTGTTGCTGCTGCTGCTGCTGCTGCTGCCTCATTCTTTCGAGATTTTCCGTGGAAATTAAAACCATCTTCTTAGCTCTCTCCATCACTCTCGCGCAAGATTTATTTTTCGATAATTCGTGATAATAAAAGCGATAATAAGGGGCCTATAACGTAAGATAAAAAACCGCCTCGTTGTACTAAAAGTTTTCTTTTTTCTTCCAATCACCACGTTTCCCCGACGCCGCGATACGTCGTAGCGTCGTTTTGAAC
>NW_012031991.1:0-409 GCF_000956235.1 Wasmannia auropunctata | reverse complement strand
AAACAGCATTTGCATGCGATTTTTTATTCGTGCCATGGAACTTGTCAAAGTTCGTAAAAAATTTTGAGATTCGTCGGGTCTCCCTTTCTATCCGTGTAATTCTATGAAAGATCAGTAGGATTGTTTTTTCAAGTACCGATTTGGAAAGTAGAGATTTCAAGCTGTAAAATACTTTTTTGAACATCTCGATACGATCATTTTTGATGAAGTTACATTCTCTTGAATTTTGCCTATTTTTGAAAGGTAGAGTAAGTGATGCTTTAATTTTGTTGAGAAGTGTATATTGCAAAGATTTTGATACACCCCGTCAGTGGTGAGATTCAGTGTCAACCAGGTGATTATGCAAATGTAACTCTCGTTAATGGACATCAAAGAAGATGAAGATATTGCTCCTCATGTGTCATTAGAG
>NW_012031990.1:0-316 GCF_000956235.1 Wasmannia auropunctata | reverse complement strand
TCTTCCGATCTATTTCTAAAAATGCAATCTCTCACTTTGTAGACTCGAGGACCGGCAGATAATTTTATTAAAGCAAATAAATGTTTCTAAAAACAATCTCTCTCTCCGAAGATTCGAGCATATGTATATTTTTTTAAAGCATATAAATATTTCTAAAAATGCAATCTTTGCACTTCGAAGACTTGAGGACATACATAGAATTTTATGAAAAGCAATAAAAAATTTCTAAAAATGCAATCTCTCACTTCGAAGACTCGAGGTCATGTATATAATGTTTTTAAAGCAAAGGAATATTTCTAAAAATGCAGTCTCTTCG
>NW_012031989.1:0-463 GCF_000956235.1 Wasmannia auropunctata | reverse complement strand
CCAAGAGGATCCACCGTGACAAGGAGCCCCGTCACTACGGCAAGGTGACGAGTCTCGACGGGGAATATGTACAAATTAACAACATATCAGGGTTGACAAAGTTACTTTGTGAAAGTAACTCGTTACCGTTACCGTTCTTTTTTTAAAAAGTAACTCGTTACCGTTACCATTACTTAAAAAACTGACGAGTCGTTACTATTTTCGTTACTTTTTCTTGATATTAATAGAATATTATATAAAAATTTGTGTAGTAAGTATAAATAGAAAATGTCATAAAATTCTATCTTCTAATAAAGGAATCTTCTAATAAGGCTCAAAATCTGATGTCAAGAAATATTGGTCATGCCTTGGCGTTAAAGAGTACGCGCGAGACGGATTAATTATACAACAGTGGTCTAATTAAATTGAACCTTGAATATTCACTTATTTTTGATGACATAAAAAAATATTTCAGATGAAAGTT
>NW_012031988.1:0-492 GCF_000956235.1 Wasmannia auropunctata | reverse complement strand
ATTAAATAAATGTTAAATAAATATTTTTTCCAAAATGAATTCAGGAAATGAAAAAAAACATTTAAAAAACATTTAAAAAATATTGTGTGCTGATTGGGGTAGCGTCTCTGTAAGTACAAAAATGTTTCCTGACCGTCATGTAACAAAAAATATACTTGGCGGGAGCCGCTACCGCGTCTAATAATAAACTTACTGAGATTAAGCATTTTACCTTTGTATTGTATAATATATATAAACCTGCTGAGATAATAATATCGCAGCATATTGCTTCAAAAGCTACAGTAGTGAAATTACGAACGCCATGGCGAATCCAAGAATCTATTGTGCAAATGATAAATTACACAAGATTAGAATATCTTCTCTAGTCGAAGAATTTGAGAATGTAATGGAAAACATACGTGGAAAGTGTATGGACGTCGGTTGTGGTCCTGGAGATATAACAAAGGAAATTCTATTACCGGCTATTGGCTCAAATGCACAATTAATTGGTAA
>NW_012031987.1:0-326 GCF_000956235.1 Wasmannia auropunctata | reverse complement strand
CAGACGTGTGCTCTTCCGATCTAAAAATTTTTTTTCAAAAATTTTTCGATCCGTGAAACGAAAAATCGCGATAACTTTTTTAATATTTATTTCACGGCTACGAGTGATAAGAACTATTGTTAGAACTCTTGGGGTGCTACCCAGAACTCCCGACAGAACTGCCGGAACTGTTAAAAAAAATTTTTTTTCGAAAATTTTTCGAAACGTGGAACGAAAAATCGCGATATCTTTTTTGATATTAATTTCACGGCTTCGAGTGATAAGAACTATTGTTAGAACTCTTGGGGTGCTATTCAGAACTGTCGACAGAACTGCCGGAACTGTTA
>NW_012031986.1:0-349 GCF_000956235.1 Wasmannia auropunctata | reverse complement strand
CTAAGTGACTGGAGTTCAGACGTGTGCTCTTCCGATCTTAAAGCATATAAATATTTCTAAAAATGCAATTTTGCACTTCGAAGACTTGAGGACATACATAGAATTTTATGAAAAGCAATAAAAAATTTCTAAAAATGCAATCTCTCACTTCGAAGACTCGAGGTCATGTATATAATTTTTTTAGAGCATATAAATATTTCTAAAAATGCAATCTGTCATTTCGAAAACTCGAGGACATGTATTTAATTTTTATAAAGCATAGAAATGTTTTTAAAAATGCAATTTCTCACTTGGAATAGTCGAGGATATGTATATAATGCTTTTAAAGCAAAGATCGGAAGAGCACACG
>NW_012031985.1:0-547 GCF_000956235.1 Wasmannia auropunctata | reverse complement strand
TACCGCCGGATCCGAGCGCCCGCGACGTTCCCACCGCTCAAACGTCGATTCTCGCCGTTGAAGCTCGGAAACGTCGAGTCCTTGCGTTCGCGGCGTTTCCACCATTCGAACGTCGAATCTCGAACGTGCGAAGCGCGGAAACCGCCGGATCCCGAGCGCCCGCGACGTTCCCACCGCTCAAACGTCGATCTGCCTTCGAAGCCTCGGAAACGTCGTATCCTTGCGTTCGCGGCGTTTCTACCATTCAAACGTCGAATCTCGACGTGCGAAGCGCGGAACCGCCGGATCCGAGCGCCCGCGACGTTCCCACCGCTCAAACGTCGATTCTCGCCGTTTGAAGCTCGGAAACGTCGTATCCTTGCGTTCGCGGCGTTTCTACCATCCAAACGTCGAATCTCGACGTGCGAAGCGCGGAACCGCCGGATCCGAGCGCCCGCGACGTTCCCACCGCTCAAACGTCGATTCTCGCCGTTTGAAGCTCGGAAACGTCGTATCCTTGCGTTCGCGGCGTTTCTACCATTCAAACGTCGAATCTCGACGTGCGAAG
>NW_012031984.1:0-378 GCF_000956235.1 Wasmannia auropunctata | reverse complement strand
GAATCTCGACGTGCGAAGCCGCGGAACCGCCGGATCCGAGCGCCCGCGACGTTCCCACCGCTCAAACGTCGATTCTCGCCGTTTGAAGCTCGGAAACGTCGTATCCTTGCGTTCGCGGCGTTTCTACCATTCAAACGTCGAATCTCGACGTGCGAAGCGCGGAACCGCCGGATCCGAGCGCCCGCGACGTTCCCACCGCTCAAACGTCGATTCTCGCCGTAGAAGCTCGGAAACGTCGTATCCTTGCGTTCGCGGCGTTTCTACCATTCAAACGTCGAATCTCGACGTGCGAAGCGCGGAACCGCCGGATCCGAGCGCCCGCGACGTTCCCACCGCTCAAACGTCGACTTCTCGCCCGTTGAAGCTCGGAAACGTCGA
>NW_012031983.1:0-725 GCF_000956235.1 Wasmannia auropunctata | reverse complement strand
TTATCCCCTGTGTGCCTTGTCGACTCAGTTGTCCTTGATTCCCTCGCGGGGTTTCTTTGGGCCTGGGGTCAGGGTCTGGCTCTTCTCCGATTATTCACGGTGTCTGAACACTGTGACTCGCGGGAATTCCGACTCTCTTGGTGTCCTTGATTCCCTCGCGGGGTTTCTTTGGGCCCGGGGTAAGGGTCGAGCTCCACGGATTACTTCCACGCGGTTACCGGATCGCTCACGATGTTTCAACACTGTGATTCTCGCGACAATTCCGACTTTCTTGGTGTTTTTGATATCCTCGCGGGGTTTCTTTGGGCCCGAAGTATATATCTTTATTATTTTTATTTTTTATGCATATTATTTTTTGAAAAGCAATAAAAATTTCTATAAATATAATCTCTCACTTCGAACACTCGAGGACATGTATATAATGTTTTTAAAGCAAAGGAATAGTTCTGTAAAATGTAATCTGTTACTTCGAAGACTCGAGGACATCTATATAATTATTTTAAAGCAAATAAATATTTCTAAAAATGCAATCTCTCACTTCGTAGACTCGAGGACCGGCACATAGTTTTATTAAAGCAAATAAATATTTCTAAAAACAATCACTCACTCCGAAAATTCGAGCTTATGTGTATAATTTTTTAAAGCATATAAATATTTGTAAAAATGCAATTTTTCACTTCGAAGACTTAAGGACATACATAGAATTTCTTGAAAAGCAATAAGAA
>NW_012031982.1:0-421 GCF_000956235.1 Wasmannia auropunctata | reverse complement strand
ATCNGTTTTTTATCAAAGTCTAGATTTAAGTCGTCGTACGGATAAAATTCTGAATTTAAATAAAGTTTCACATTGGTTAATTTACATTCATCGAATAAAGAAGCATCTTTAGACATGACGTTCTTTCGACCAGTCTGCAAGGCAAACATAACATATCGTGGTTTTTCTAGTTGCGTCGCAGTCTTCACAGTCCATGAATGTTTGGTAGTGCTCTGCAACAAGGGGTACTCGTACAGATCCCACGAGCGAAAACTCACGCTCAGATATCGGCCGCTTTCCAAAGCTCGTAGCATGGACAGTTTGTTGACCTCGTTTAGCATGACATGAGGCATTCGCCATTGCACCTTGTGTATTTCGACTTTAGGCTCAGTCGCGGCATCTCCCACGAGACAATTGTTATCGTTGCGCGCTCGTATCAAAA
>NW_012031981.1:0-454 GCF_000956235.1 Wasmannia auropunctata | reverse complement strand
TTTCCGCTCGCGCGAGTCACGCACTCCGTGAGCCGCGACACGCGCGCCGCTTCGCGCAACGCACGTACGAGACGTTGCACGCGAGAGACAGGAGGATAAGAGCCGCATATATTTGGAGAGAGGAATCGTGTCGAACGGCAGGTGACGATCCGCGCGCCGCTCTCTCTCACTCGATCGACCACGCCACAACGTTCGTTGCAACGTTGCGTCTGGGACCGTGGACGACGAGTGTCGAGATCGACCGCACGCGAGATCCCCTCCGGTCACACCGCCCAGGCGCGCGTACGCGCGCGCCGGCGGTGCTCTGCGAGCGAGGAGCGAGGCGTTGGCGCGCCAACGATCCGAGGGAGGCCCGCGGCCGGTGTTCAAGCACCGTGCCTGNGCCCTTCGGATTCGGCGGCGTCGGCCGGCGCGACCGGTGTAACCGTACAACGCCGCGGCGACTCGCCGAGAC
>NW_012031980.1:0-506 GCF_000956235.1 Wasmannia auropunctata | reverse complement strand
TGAGAATTAAGCCGTATTATACGTTTGTACAGTCAACAGCAATGAATCGGTGGGTCATAGTAGAGTAGTGAATTTACCGACGTTGAGTCAATAATGACGAACGCGCGCGTACGAAAAATGCGGTAATTCGGAAGGAACATTAGCACATTAATTGTATTTTAGGCGATGAATACACAACCGATTTTTTCTTAGTTACTACTTTTCTTTCTTCTTGGATTAAGTATTTGTATTGTTTAAAAGTATGAATATTAAATATAATGGGAAAAATATATGATAGAATTAAACTGAAAGTAAAATTGAAATTTAACGCGACTTTAACACTTTCCAATTTCAAATATGAAATTGAATTAAATCTTATTATAAATTTTATTACGTGTATACAATAATATATTTATATAATTGTATACACAAATTATTAAAGCCAAAATGCATGAATATATCGTATCTCCGTTATGTTATGCTTACACCGCTCTACATCGATCTCTATAAATTTATTTTTATTATGA
>NW_012031979.1:0-310 GCF_000956235.1 Wasmannia auropunctata | reverse complement strand
GGTAAATTACCGACTGCACCTCTAGTGCTTGAGCGATCTAGAGATGGCAGCGGCTTAGATAGATGTACAAACGCGTATAATACGGCTTAATTCTCGTCGTCTTTTGTAACATTTTATTCAAATAAATAAATAAATAAAATGTAACGAAAGACGACGAGAATTAAGCCGTATTATACGTTCGTACAGTCAACAGCAATGAATCGGTGGGTCATAGTAGAGTAGTGAATTTACCGACGTTGAGTCAATAATGACGAACGCGCGCGTACGAAAAATGCGGTAATTCGGAAGGAACATTAGCACATTAATTGTA
>NW_012031978.1:0-600 GCF_000956235.1 Wasmannia auropunctata | reverse complement strand
TTTTTGAATAAAATGTCATCTGACAGTTTGCGCTTTATGTATTATGTAAAGACAAAAAATGTTATTATAAAAAGAAAATATAATTGTACAATGTTATCGCGCAATGTGTTTGCAGAAATATCAATAAAATAATCTTATATTCACATATGTAATCCTTATATCGATATTAATAAAAGGAGCGATAAGTCAGCTTTTGTTTTTAAGAGTTGCGTGTGCCGTACCTGAGCGCGCCAACTTTAGACGATCTGATTAGTTAACTTTAAACACTTATAATTCAAAAACTATTATAGTCTCAACATTTTGGTATTGGAATTTTTGTCTTAAAATGATCTCAGGAATCTACCCTTAAGCGTTAGTCCGGTCATTACGGGACACCCTGTATATACAGGGTGAATTTTAATGGATGGACACCACATTTTCAAGCCGTTTACCATAGGCGGTAAATTACCGACTGCACCTCTAGTGCTTGAGCGATCTAGAGATGGCAGCGGCTTAGATAGATGTACAAACGCATATAATACGGCTTAATTCTCGTCGTACTTTCGTAACATTTTATTCAAATAAATAAATAAATAAAATGTAACGAAAGACGACGAGAAT
>NW_012031977.1:0-429 GCF_000956235.1 Wasmannia auropunctata | reverse complement strand
TATATATATATATCCGTGGAAAATAGACATTAAAAATAGACAGTAAAAAAACCGCCAAGTATATTTTTTAACGTTTTTACCTCGAAAAAAATTGTATCAGATTGAAAAAAATGAGACCTTTGTATCATCTTAAATATATTTATAATATGACTTCAAAAAAAAACTGTTGTTAAATTATAAAAAAACCTAAGTGGCATTATCTTCAATATATAACAATCTCGCAAAATTATTTTGTAATTAATATACCCCGAAAAAAACTATTGTATCAAATTAAACAATCAAAATCCAAGTTGTATTAACGTATACATGATTTTAAAAATTTAATTTAATAAATTAAAAATATAGTATTACCAAAAAGAAGTGAAATCAAAATATTATTTCAAGTATATTTATTGTAATTGAATTAAAACTAAAAAAAATATACCTCGA
>NW_012031976.1:0-498 GCF_000956235.1 Wasmannia auropunctata | reverse complement strand
TGTACAATCCGTATGCTAATACTGCGTTTGGACACAGTGATGAAATACGAATACCCATACAACAGCAGGATTTATACACATTACCATGCGAAAGTTTTCTCTACGTCGAAGGAAAAATGGCAATAAAGGAAAAAAAGGAAGGGTCGATGACAACGCTTGCAAAGAGCTTGCGTAACGTTCATGTTTGATGAAATTCGATACGAACTCAAGGGTGTAGAGATTGATCGCAACAGAACCGTTGGAATTACCACTATCAAGAACTATTTATCAAGAAATATTTATCGCTAATATATGGCAAAGCTGCAATTTTGCATAATGCGGGATGGGCCTTAACACCGCACATATCCGAAGAATACTTTAACTTTTGCGTGCCGCTCAACATGTTGCTGGGCTTTTGTGAGGATTACAAACGTGTGGTTGTTAACGCTCGGCACGAATTGATTTTGATACGAGCGCGCAACGGTAACAATTGTCTCGTGGGAGATGCCGCGACTGAGA
>NW_012031975.1:0-487 GCF_000956235.1 Wasmannia auropunctata | reverse complement strand
TGCCTTGCCAGCCCGCTCAGAGATGTGTATAAGAGACAGGGGTCGAGCTCTCCGGATTACCTCCGCGCGGTTACCGGATCACTCACGATGTTTCAACACTTTGATTCTCGTGAGAATTCCGACTCTCTTGGTGTCCTTGATTCCCTCGCGGGGTTTCTTTGGGCCTGGGGTAAGGGTCGAGCTCCACGGATTACTTCCACGCGGTTACCGGATCACTCACGATGTTTCAACACTGTGATTCTCGCGACAAATTCCGACTTTCTTGGGTGTTTTTGATATCCTCGCGGGGGTTTCTTTGGGCCCGAAGTATATATCTTTATTATTTTTATTTTTATGCTATATTTATTTTTTGAAAAAGCAATAAAAATTTCTATAAATATAATCTCTCACTTCGAACACTCGAGGACATGTATATAATGTTTTAAANCAAAGGATAGTCTGTAAAATGTAATCTGTTACTTCGAAGACTCGAGGACATCTATATAAG
>NW_012031974.1:0-365 GCF_000956235.1 Wasmannia auropunctata | reverse complement strand
CGCGGCGTTTCTACCATTCAAACGTCGAATCTCGACGTGCGAAGCGCGGAACCGCCGGATCCGAGCGCCCGCGACGTTCCCACCGCTCAAACGTCGATTCCTCGCCCGTTTGAAGCTCGGAACGTCGTATCCTGCGTTCGCGGCGTTTCTACCATTCAAACGTCGAATCTCGACGTGCGAAGCGCGGAACCGCCGGATCCGAGCGCCCGCGACGTTCCCACCGCTCAAACGTCGATTCTCGCCGTTTGAAGCTCGGAAACGTCGTATCCTTGCGTTCGCGGCGTTTCTACCATTCAAACGTCGAATCTCGACGTGCGAAGCGCGGAACCGCCGGATCCGAGCGCCCGCGACGTTCCCACCGCTCA
>NW_012031973.1:0-432 GCF_000956235.1 Wasmannia auropunctata | reverse complement strand
CGTTTGAGTGGTCGGAACGTCGCGGGCGCTTGAATACGGCGGTTCCGCGCTTCACACGTCGAGATTCGACGTTTGAATGGTAGAAACGCCGCGAACGCAAGGATACGACGTTCCGAGTTTCAACGGCGAGAATCGACGTTGGAGTGGTGGAAACGTTGCGGGCGCTCGAATACGGCGATTCCGCGCTTCACACGTCGAGATTCGACGTTTGAATGGTAAAAACGCCGCGAACGCAAAGATACGACGTTTCCGAGCTTCAAACGGCGAGAATCGACGTTTGAGTGGTGGGAACGTCGCGGGCGCTCGAATACGGCGGTTCCGCGCTTCACACGTCGAGATTCGACGTTTGAATGGCAGAAACGCCGCGAACGCAAGGATACGACGTTTCCGAGCTTCAAACGGCGAGAATCGACGTTTGAGTGGTGGGAACAT
>NW_012031972.1:0-387 GCF_000956235.1 Wasmannia auropunctata | reverse complement strand
ACGTTTCCGAGCTTTAAACGCAGTGAATCGACGTTTGAGTTTTCGGAACGTCGCGGGCGCTTGAATACGGCGGTTCCGCGCTTCACACGTCGAGATTCGACGTTTGAATGGTAGAAACGCCGCGAACGCAAGGATACGACGTTTCCGAGTTTCAAACGGCGAGAATCGACGTTGGAGTGGTGGAAACGTCGCGGGCGCTCGAATACGGCGATTCCGCGCTTCACACGTCGAGATTCGACGTTTGAATGGTAAAAACGCCGCGAACGCAAAGATACGACGTTTCCGAGCTTCAAACGGCGAGAATCGACGTATGAGTGGTGGGAACGTCGCGGGCGCTCGAATACGGCGGTTCCGCGCTTCACACGTCGAGATTCGACGTTTGAATGG
>NW_012031971.1:0-400 GCF_000956235.1 Wasmannia auropunctata | reverse complement strand
TAAATACATTATTACATACAATAGTTGCGGATATACACAAACACGAATGCAATAGTTAGATAATATATACAAACATGAATGCAATTGTTAGATAAAAAAGCATTATATATTGAAATCATTTTCATATAAATTTACATATTGTTTAATACAGAAATGCAATTAATGCGACCCGGGAACGCCAAGTTTTTTCTTCATTATAATCTAGTTTATCACTTTTCCGTTTTTCAATTTTTGAATATTTTTCATAAATAAGCTTTTTTGAGGTTTTTTTAATAATGAGGTACTTGGTTAATTTTATTGATTTCACGACTATTTTTGATCAACACATTTTTTTAGGTACTTGGCGTATATTCTTTCTTTTTTTAAAAAGATATAACATTTCTTCTAAGAATTGCAATTG
>NW_012031970.1:0-326 GCF_000956235.1 Wasmannia auropunctata | reverse complement strand
TAAACATGAAACTAATAGTCAGACAAAGTACCTGGGTCGCATGAAAACGTTCCACAGCCAATGATTTATAGTATATGAAAAATTTGTAATACAAATAAATATACATGTATAAAAACATTATTACATACAATAGTTGCGGATATACACAAACACAAATGCAATAGTTAGATAATATATACAAACATAAATGCAATTGTTAGATAAAAAAGCATTATATATTGAAATCATTTTCATATAAATTTACATATTGTTTAATACAGAAATGCAATTAATGCGACCCGGGCACGCCAAGTTTTTTCTTCATTATAATTTAGTTTATCACTTTT
>NW_012031969.1:0-439 GCF_000956235.1 Wasmannia auropunctata | reverse complement strand
AGGACACCAAGAAAGTCGGAATTCCCGCGAGTCACAGTGTTCAGACACCGTGAATAATCGGAGAAGAGCCAGACCCTGACCCCAGGCCCAAAGAAACCCCGCGAGAGAATCAAGGACACCAAGAGAGTCGGAATTCTCACGAGAATCAAAGTGTTGAAACATCGTGAGTGATCCGGTAACCGCGCGGAGGTAATCCGGAGAGCTCGACCCTGACCCCGGGCCCAAAGAAACCCCGAGAGGGAATCAAGGACACCAAGAGAGTCGGAATTCCCGCGAGTCACAGTGTTCAGACACCGTGAATAATCGGAGAAGAGCCAGACCCTGACCCCAGGCCCAAAGAACCCCGCGAGGGAATCAAGGACACCAAGAGAGTCGGAATTGTCGCGAGAATCACAGTGTTGAAACATCGTGAGTGATCCGGTAACCGCGCGGAGGTAAT
>NW_012031968.1:0-451 GCF_000956235.1 Wasmannia auropunctata | reverse complement strand
TTTTTTTAAAGCAAATAAATATTTCAAAAAATGCAATCTCTCACTTCGTAGACTCGAGGACCGGCACATAATTTTATTAAAACAAATAAATATTTCTAAAAACAATCTCTGACTCCGAAGATTCGAGCATATGTATATTTTTTTAAAGCATATAAATATTTCTAAAAATGCAATTTTGCACTTCGAAAACTTGAGGACATACATAGAATTTTATGAAAAGCAATAAAAAATTTCTAAAAATGCAATCTCTCACTTCGAAGACTCGAGGACATGTATATAATTATTTTATAGCATATAACTATTTCTAAAGATACAATCTGTTATTTTGAATACTCGAGGGCATGTATAATTTATTGAAAAGCAACAAGAAATTTCTGAAGATGCAATCTCTCACTTTGATTATTCGAGGACATGTATACATATTTATATAAGAGATCGGAAGAGCACACGT
>NW_012031967.1:0-357 GCF_000956235.1 Wasmannia auropunctata | reverse complement strand
CAAACAAATATTTCAAAAATGCAATCTCTCACTTCGAACACTCGAGGATATGCATATAATTATAAAAGTAATAAAAATGATTAAAAATATTATTTCTTACTTCGAAGACCCGAGGACATGTATATAATTTTTATAAAGCATAGAAATGTTTCTAAAAATGCAATTTCTCACTTCGAATAGTCGAGGATATGTATATAATGCTTCTAAAGCAAAGAAATTTTTCTCTAAAAATGCAATCTTTCACTCCGAGGGATTGAGGATGTGCATATTATTTTTTGAAAAGCAATAAAAATTTTTGTTAAATATAATCTCTTACTTCGAACACTCGAGGACATGTATATAATGTTTTAAAAGCTA
>NW_012031966.1:0-584 GCF_000956235.1 Wasmannia auropunctata | reverse complement strand
CGTCGTATCCTTGCGTTCGCGGAGTTTCTACCATTCAAACGTCGAATCTCGACGTGCGAAGCGCGGAACCGCCGTATCCGGAGCGCCCGCGAAGACTCCCACCGCTCAAACGTCGATTCTCGCCGTTGAAGCTCAGAACGTCGTATCCTTGCGTTCGCGGCGTTTCTACCATTCAAACGTCGAATCTCGACGTGCGAAGCGCGGAACCGCCGAATCCGAGCGCCGCGACGTTCCCACCGTTCAAACGTCGATTCTCGCCGTTTGAAGCTCGGAAACGTCTTATCCTTGCGTTCGCGGCGTTTCTACCATTCAAACGTCGAATCTCGTCGTGTAAAGCGCGGAACCGTGGTATTCGAGCGCCCGCGACGTTCCCACCACTCAAACGTCGATTCTCGCCGTTTGAAGCTCGGAAACGTCGTATCCTTGCGTTCGCGGCGTTTCTACCATTCAAACGTCGATTCTCGTCGTGTGAAGCGCGGAACCGCGGAATTTGAGCGCCCGCGACGTTCCCACAAGTCAAACGTCGATTCTCGCCGTTTGAAGGCTCGGAAACGTCGTATCCTTGCGTTCGCGGCGTTTCTACC
>NW_012031965.1:0-423 GCF_000956235.1 Wasmannia auropunctata | reverse complement strand
ACCGATAAGATGGTTTTAAAAAATCAGGAAAAGAATTTTTTTTTTAAGTATCAAGTACCCATTTCAAAAATTTGAAAAAAAATATGTGTTGTAGAATAGCATCCAACAATTTCACAAAAAAATTTTCGCAATGGTATAGGATCGATGAGATGATTAAAAAAATTGGAAAAGAAAATTTCTTTTTTTTTAAGTATCAAGTACCCATTTCAAAAATTTGAAAAAATTACATGTTATAGAATAGCATCTAATAATTTTACGGCAAAATTTTTGTGGTAGTACAAGACCGATAAGATAGCTAAAAAAAATAAATAAAAATATTTTATTTTTTTTGCAATGTTTCTGGCCTCAAAAAATCTTCGAAATTTTTTTACAAATGTATCTTGTCTACATCTACAACATATTTTTTTGTTATGAAAATTGATT
>NW_012031964.1:0-351 GCF_000956235.1 Wasmannia auropunctata | reverse complement strand
GCGCAAGATGGTACACGGCCGCCGTCCTCTCCGGGTTAATGTACTGGCGCCCCCATTTTGGGCGGGCGAAGGCGCGGGCCAAAGTCCCCAAAAAGTCCAGGGGCTCTGAACGGAGTCCAGCGGAGGATGGCCCTGCGCCTGACCCGGGGATACAGGACGGTGTCTCACGCGGCGGCGACGGCCTTGGCCGGCACACCTCCGGCGGACCCACTAGCCGGGGCCCAGGCCGATGTATATCGGCGGGTCCGGGTGGTCCGCCTGAGTGGCCGGCAACCGACCAGGAGGGCCGTCGAAATGTTCCGGCGGCAGGCGCGCGACCGAGCCTTTACGGCGTGGGACGCGCGCCTCCGC
>NW_012031962.1:0-555 GCF_000956235.1 Wasmannia auropunctata | reverse complement strand
TATAGTATTACCAAAAAGAAGTGAAATCAAAATATTATTTCAAGTATATTTATTGTAATTGAATTAAAAACTAAAAAAATATACCTCGAAAAAAATATTATATCAAATTAAACAAATAAAATCCATGTTGTATTATTTTCAATGTATACGTAAAAAATAAAAACAAGAAATGCAATAGATAGCGTAATGAGGACCGCAGAAATTAAAAAGGGATTTCGATAACAAGTAGCAAATTACGTGACAGAAAAATCAAAGGTAGGAAGATAATAAGTTAGTTTAAATATTAAGTTAAAGTATAAAATTTAAAAATTTACGATATTTTGCCTATACGAGCCTACGCCTTTATCGGGGCGTGAAAAAATAAAGAATTTCAATTTAAATCATAAAACAAAATTAATAATAATCTATTAGTACATAATTACGCACGATACATTATAAAAAATTGTCTTATTTATATTATGTTTCCTATTGCAGCGTTAGAACTGTTGTAATTTTATTTTATAATTTAAATTAAAATTCTTTATTTATTCACGCCCCGATAACGGCGTAGGCAAA
>NW_012031961.1:0-381 GCF_000956235.1 Wasmannia auropunctata | reverse complement strand
AGAAAAATTACTTTTTAGTCACGATTATTGTTATATGCCTAAGAGTCTATTAACAAATACAAAATTATTTATTTTATTTTGTACTTCTCTACTTTATTCCATTTTAATATTTATTTTTTATTTATTTTATTACATTCCATTTTTTATTTTATTTGTTTTATTTTTTATTTATTTTATTTTATTTATTTCATTATATCATTCCTTATTTTAATAAACCGAAAAGATTAGACAGATCCCTACGCAAGATAAGACGTATCATAAATCACAAGTAAAACATTAAAGCATGTATTGCTTTAACTCGACACATCGTTAGAAAATTATTTTTTATTTCTACAATAGATATTAGCTATGTGATAGGCGGGTTTTATTTGATTTGATTCA
>NW_012031960.1:0-439 GCF_000956235.1 Wasmannia auropunctata | reverse complement strand
GCCTATCCCCTGTGTGCCTTGTCGACTCTGTTCCCACCGCTCAAACGTCGATTCTCGCCGTTTGAAGCTCGGAAACGTCGTATCCTTGCGTTCGCGGCGTTTCTTCCATTCAAACGTCGAATCTCGACGTGCGAAGCGCGGAACCGCCGGATCCGAGCGCCCGCGACGTTCCCACCGCTCAAACGTCGATTCTCGCCGTTTGAAGCTCGGAAACGTCGTATCCTTGCGTTCGCGGCGTTTCTACCATTCAAACGTCGAATCTCGACGTGCGAAACGCGAACCGCCGGATCCGAGCGCCCGCGACGTTCCCACCCGCTCAAACGTCGATTCTCGCCGTTTGTAAGACTCGGAACGTACGCATCCTTGCGTTCGCGGCGTTTCTACCATTCAAACGTCGAATCTCGACGTGCGAAGCGCGGAACAAGGCACACAGGGGATA
>NW_012031959.1:0-481 GCF_000956235.1 Wasmannia auropunctata | reverse complement strand
TTCGCGGCGTTTCTACCATTCAAACGTCGAATCTCGACGTGCGAAGCGCGGAACCGCCGTATCCGAAGCGCCCGCGACGTTCCCACCGCTCAAACCGTCGATTCTACGCCGTTTGAAGCTCGGAAACGTCGTATCCTTGCGTTCGCGGCGTTTCTACCATTCAAACGTCGAATCTCGACGTGCAAAACGCGGAACCGCCGTATCGGAGCGCCCGCGACGTTCCCACCGCTCAAACGTCGATTCTCGCCTTTTGAAGCTTGGAAACGTCGTATCCTTGCGTTCGCGGCGTTTCTACCATTCAAACGTCGAATCTCGACGTGCGAAGCGCGGAACCGCCGTATCCGAGCTCCCGCGACGTTCCCACCGCTCAAACGTCGATTCTCGCCGTTTGAAGCTCGGAAACGTCGTATCCTTGCGTTCGCGGCGTTTCTACCTTTCAAACGTCGAATCTCGACGTGCGAAGCGCGGAACCGCCGAATCA
>NW_012031958.1:0-309 GCF_000956235.1 Wasmannia auropunctata | reverse complement strand
TAACGTCGTATCCCTTGCGTTCGCGGCGTTTCCACCATTCAAACGTCGAATCTCGACGTGCGAAGCGCGGAACCGCCGGATCCGAGCGCCCGCGACGTTCCCACCGCTCAAACGTCGATTCTCGCCGCTTGAAGCTCGGAAACGTCGTATCCTTGCGTTCGCGGCGTTTCCACCATTCAAACGTCGAATCTCGACGTGCGAAGCGCGGAACCGCCGGATCCGAGCGCCCGCGACGTTCCCACCGCTCAAACGTCGATTCTCGCCGTTTGAAGCTCGGAAACGTCGTATCCTTGCGTTCGCGGCGTTTCC
>NW_012031957.1:0-446 GCF_000956235.1 Wasmannia auropunctata | reverse complement strand
ACCGTAGCCGAAGCGTCGGAACCGTCCGGATCCGTACGCGCCCCGACGTTCCCACCGCTCAAACGTCGATTCTCGCCGTTTGAAGCTCGGTAACGTCGTATCTTTGCGTTCGCGGCGTTTCCACCATTCAAACGTCGAATCTCGACGTGCGAAGCGCGGAACCGCCGGATCCGAGCGCCCGCGACGTTCCCACCGCTCAAACGTCGATTCTCGCCGTTTGAAGCTCGGAAACGTCGTATCCTTGCGTTCGCGGCGTTTCCACCATTCAAACGTCGAATCTCGACGTGCGAAGCGCGGAACCGCCGGATCCGAGCGCCCGCGACGTTCCCACCGCTCAAACGTCGATTCTCGCCGCTTGAAGCTCGGAAACGTCGTATCCTTGCGTTCGCGGCGTTTCCACCATTCAAACGTCGAATCTCGACGTGCGAAGCGCGGAACCGCCGGAT
>NW_012031956.1:0-543 GCF_000956235.1 Wasmannia auropunctata | reverse complement strand
TAACTAATTTGCGCTGAAGATGGCTTGATGGAAGCCGAAACGTTCGCTAAGGATTTAATGTAAGGAATATTGGAATAAACCAAGAATATATACGCACCAAGAACTGCGTGGGACTCTTAACTGCCTTTGTCATCTGTTTAATATTAAGTTATTAAATTATTTCGATTTTTTGTTTCGGAATAACCAAAATGGCGGAATTATGTATATAGTAGGGACGATATTCTTCGTTTTCCGTTTTCATGATTGTACTACGATCATCTGTACAACTGATTGTGAGATCAACACAATAATATCTCATATAGCATCATTCCATTTTCTTTCGCACGTGTATAATCTTAGAAATAACTTAATTAATAAGCTTCGAAAAGTGTATGTATGATACGTACGCTTGTCTAACGAGCGCATATCAAAGAGAACAAAAAAGTTAGTCAAAATATTATATTTTGTACTTTAATACAAGTAAGTTTTATATTTACAAATGAAATATATTTTAACTATAATATGTATTTTATCGTCTTGACAACTTCTATTCAGCAGATGTAT
>NW_012031955.1:0-359 GCF_000956235.1 Wasmannia auropunctata | reverse complement strand
TACACACACACACACACACACACACATTCTACTACTTTAAGAATTTTACTAAAAATAATCTTTTAGCAGAGTAGCGAATCGAGTAATTAAAATTGTAAATATTTTCTCATTTTAAGCATAAAAAAATAATAAGTAATCATTATAAGTAAATTGAGTATTACGTAGGATAATAATGATGTTGAAATCTTGTGGCGTTTAAGTAGAGCCATTTATAAGATGTCTTTAATGGCCAGTGACGTAGAAGCGCAAAAGTTAACTTATGAAGGATACGATTTGATACGTATGGCTCTTGACATTCAAGAAGATCTCTATGCCGTGCATAAATGGATGTCTATATTTCAGATCGGAAGAGCACACGT
>NW_012031954.1:0-365 GCF_000956235.1 Wasmannia auropunctata | reverse complement strand
ATATCTATTTTTAATATTTAATATTTATTAATTTGCAATTGAAATATTGAGATATATTTTGTAAAAAAATATGAAAATGATCTCGCAAATTATCATGATTATCGTACGATGTTAATCCTATAAGATACATATAAAGATGTAGAGATGAGTAAAGCACATTATACATTCTACTACTTTAAGAATTTTGTCACACACACACACACACACACACACACACACACACATTCTACTACTTTAAGAATTTTACTAAAAATAATCTTTTAGCAGAGTAGCGAATCGAGTAATTAAAATTGTAAATATTTTCTCATTTTAAGCATAAAAAAATAATAAGTAATCATTATAAGTAAATTGAGTATTACGTAGGA
>NW_012031953.1:0-324 GCF_000956235.1 Wasmannia auropunctata | reverse complement strand
TTTTTTTTAATTTTGGATGGGTGGCAATTTTTCCTTCTAGAACTCGATGAGAGGAACAAGAAAGGTCCTCTGCACCAACCTTCTATCTCGCACCGTTTAGCCTGTGGACATTTTGAAAATTTTTAAAAAAACTTTTTATTTTGAATTTTGGATGGGTGGCAATTTTTCCATATAGAACTCGACGAGAGGAACAAGAAAGGTACTCTGCACCAACCTTTTATCTCGCACCGTTTAGCCTGTGGACTTTTTTAATATTTTCAAAAAAAATTTTTTTTCTGAATTTGGAATGGGTGGCAATTATTCCTTATAGAACTCGACGAAAGA
>NW_012031952.1:0-733 GCF_000956235.1 Wasmannia auropunctata | reverse complement strand
TTCAGACGTGTGCTCTTCCGATCTTGTGGACTTTTTGAAAATTTTTAAAAAGACTTTATTTTGAATTTTGGATGGGTGGCAATTGTTCCTTATAGAACTCGACGAGAGGAACACGAAAGGTCCTCTGCACCAACCTCCTAACTTGCACCGTTTAGCCTGTGGACTTATTGAAAGTTTTTAGAAAAACTTTTTATTTTGAATTTTGGATGGGTGGCAATTTTTCCATATAGAACTCGAAAAGAGGAACAAGAAAGGTTCTCTACACCAATTTCCTATCTCGCACCGTTTGGCCTGTGGACTTTTTTAAAATTTTCAAAAAGAATTTTCATTTTGAATTTTGGATGGGTGGCAATCTTTCCATATAGAACTCGACGAGAGGAACAAGAAAGGTGTTCTGCACCAACCTTCTATCTCGCACCGTTTAGCCTGTGGACTTTTTTAAAATTTTCAAAAAGAATTTTTTTTCTGAATTTGGAATGGGTGGTAATTTTTCCATATAGAACTCGACGAGAGGAACAAGGAAGGTCCTCTACACCAATTTCCTATCTCGCACCGTTTAGCCTGTGGACTTTTTTAAAATTTTCAAAAAGAATTTTTTTTTTGAATTTTGGATGGGTGGCAATTTTTCCTTCTAGAACTCGATGAGAGGAACAAGAAAGGTCCTCTGCATCAACCTTCTATCTCGCACCGTTTAGCCTGTGGACATTTTGAAAATTTTTAAAAAACTTTTTAT
>NW_012031951.1:0-351 GCF_000956235.1 Wasmannia auropunctata | reverse complement strand
AAAATGCAGTCTCTTCGAAAACTTGAGGACATGTATATAATTTTTTTATAGCATATAGTTATTTCTAAAGATACAATCTCTTATTTTGAATACTCGAGGGCATGCATATAAGTTCTTGAAAAGCAATAAGAAATTTCTAAAGATGCAATCTCTCACTTTGAATATTCGAGGACATGTATACATATATATATATATATATATATTTATTAGAATTCAAAATCAGACATTTATATATTTAAGTGATGATATTTTAAGTTCTTATAAATTGAAAATTTTTGTTAATTGTTATAATTTTGTTAACGTTGTAATTAATAATAAGAGTGTTAAATATCTCGCGCCTATTTAAACTAA
>NW_012031950.1:0-511 GCF_000956235.1 Wasmannia auropunctata | reverse complement strand
TATCCCCTGTGTGCCTTGTCGACTCAGTCACGCCGCGCGGGACTTAGAAAATTTTCGGGTCGGGTCCGGAGGTAAACCAGGCCGATCGACGCTTCCCCGCCAGCGCCCTTAATATTACGTCGATTCGCGTGCCCGCACGTATGTTCGGCCACTCAAGTGCCCCCGTGCACCACCGTCGACCGTTCGCCTCGATAGCGGAGAATTTCGGCGTCGGAGTAATGCGGCGAAAGCAACACGCCGCGCGAAAGCAACACGCCGCGCGAGACTTAGAAATTTCGGGTCGGGTCCGAGGTAAACCTGGCCGAATCGACGCTTCCCGGCTAGGCGCCCTTAATATTACGTCGATTCGCGTGCCCGCACGTCTGTTTGGCCACTCAAGTGCCCCCGTGCACCCCGTCGACCGTTCGCCACGATAGCGGAGAATTTTCGGGCGCCGGAGGTAAACGCGGCGAAAGCAACACGACGCGCGAAAGCAACACGCCGCGCGGACTTAGAAAATTTACGGGTCGGA
>NW_012031949.1:0-703 GCF_000956235.1 Wasmannia auropunctata | reverse complement strand
AAACGGCGAGAATCGACGTTTGAGCGGTGGAACGTCGCGGGNTTCGGATCCGGCGGTTCCGCGCTTCGCACGTCGAGACTTCGACGTTTGAATGGTAGAAACGCCGCGAACGCAAGGATACGACGTTTCCGAGCTTCAAACGGCGAGAATCGACGTTTGAGCGGTGGGAACGTCGCGGGCGCTCGGATCCGGCGGTTCCGCGCTTCGCACGTCGAGATTCGACGTTTGAATGGTAGAAACGCCGCGAACACAAGGATACGACGTTTCCGAGCTTCAAACGGCGAGAATCGACGTTTGAGTGGTGGGAACGTCGCGGGCGCTCGGATCCGGCGGTTCCGCGCTTCGCACGTCCAGATGCGACGTTTGAATGATAGAAACGCCGCGAACGCAAGGATACGACGTTTCCGAGCTTCAAACGGCGAGATAAACGTTTGAGCGGTGGGAACGTCGCGGGCGCTCGGATCCGGCGGTTCCGCGCTTCGCACGTCGAGATTCGACGTTTGAATGGTAGAAACGCCGCGAACGCAAGGATACGACGTTTCCGAGCTTCAAACGGCGAGAATCAACGTTTGAGCGGTGGGAACGTCGCGGGCGCCTCGGATCCGGCGGTTTCGCGCTTCGCACGTCGAGATTCGACGTTTGAATGGTAGAAACGCCGCGAACGCAAGGATACGACGTTTCCGAGCTTCAAACGGCGAGAATC
>NW_012031948.1:0-305 GCF_000956235.1 Wasmannia auropunctata | reverse complement strand
TTATTGTATTCAAACCGATTTAGTTTATATCCTCAAAATCGGTGAATTTCGAATTACACCGGATTACAATCAACTCAATTATTAAAAATTAGATATTATTAAAGCAGATTGAAATTACATACGCGCTATCGCTAAATTTCGAATTAAAAATTTGAATCAAAAATTCAGATTAATGTTGTCTTTTCTATAGCGGAATCGGATTTAGACGGATTACAATCGATTTTATTGAATCAGTGGTTTTGTAACTGAAACAAATTTAAATGTTAAAAAATATATATACGGTTTAGGCGGATTATTTTGGATAA
>NW_012031947.1:0-315 GCF_000956235.1 Wasmannia auropunctata | reverse complement strand
TGGAGTTCAGACGTGTGCTCTTCCGATCTTTTTTTATAAATGTTAACATACAATAACATGATAGATAGTCGAAATAACAACAGTAAAATACAGTTTACACAATGTGAAATACTGGATCAAAAGAAGCGATAGCGTTTCATACAAATGTATGCAAAAAAATTAAAACAAATTACTATATATTATACTGATCAGACAAAATTGGATTTTTATTGCATTCAAACCGATTTAGTTTATATCCTCAAAATCGGTGAATTTCGAATTACACCGGATTACAATTAACTCAATTACTAAAAATTAGATATTATTAAAGCAGAT
>NW_012031946.1:0-462 GCF_000956235.1 Wasmannia auropunctata | reverse complement strand
ACGGGTCCTAAGACGTACCCAAAGCAGTAGCGTCGCCGACCGGTATCCGTCGCCACGCGCCCGACCCCCGCGAAGAGGCGCGCGCGCGGCGTAACGTTTTGCAGGCCTGTCGAAGGTTAAGATATTCTCTCTTACCGCACGACCAACAGCGGGCCAGGCACGGCGACGGCGCTAGGTCCGTTAACGTCCGTGTACCGTGGCGCGCGCTTGCGACGGCCTCGACGCACACTCTGGCGCGCGCACGCGGAGTCCCTCGCGCTCCCGAGAGAGCGGAGAGACTCGCGGCGCGACGAGAGAGCTGCGGCCTGATACCTTGCGTGTACCGCCGGGCAGCCGGCCGGGCGACCGGGGGTTTGACGCGCGCCGTTTTACCGGCGGCGCGTCAGTCACCGCACCCGGGCCGTAGACCGACACCCAGCGGGTCGCGACGTTCTACTAGGGGAGAAGTGCACGACGGCGTAA
>NW_012031945.1:0-303 GCF_000956235.1 Wasmannia auropunctata | reverse complement strand
GTATCCGCTGACGTCCCAATGACTCGCGTACATGTTAGACTCCTTGGTCCGTGTTTCAAGACGGGTCCTAAGAGTACCCAAAGCAGTAGCGTCGCCGACCGGTATCCGTCGCCACGCGCGACCCCCGCGAAGAGGCGCGCGCGCGGCGTAACGTTTTGCAGGCCTGTCGAAGGTTAAGATATTCTCTCTTACCGCACGACCAACAGCGGGCCAGGCACGGCGACGGCGCTAGGTCCGTTAACGTCCGTGTACCGTGGCGCGCGCTTGCGACGGCCTCGACGCACACTCTGGCGCGCGCACGAC
>NW_012031944.1:0-397 GCF_000956235.1 Wasmannia auropunctata | reverse complement strand
TCAAGCAGAAGACGGCATACGAGATCGGTCTGCCTTGCCAGCCCGCTCAGAGATGTGTATAAGAGACAGGATTCGACGTTTGAATGGTGGAAACGCCGCGAACGCAAGGATACGACGTTTCCGAGCTTCAAACGGCGAGAATCGACGTTTGAGCGGTGGGAACGTCGCGGGCGCTCGGATCCGGCGGTTCCGCGCTTCGCACGTCGAGATTCGACGTTTGAATGGTGGAAACGCCGCGAACGCAAGGATACGACGTTTCCGAGCTTCAAACGGCGAGAATCGACGTTTGAGCGGTGGGAACGTCGCGGGCGCTCGGATCCGGCGGTTCCGCGCTTCGCACGTCGAGATTCGACGTTTGAATGGTGGAAACGCCGCGAACGCAAGGATACGACGTTTA
>NW_012031943.1:0-468 GCF_000956235.1 Wasmannia auropunctata | reverse complement strand
TTGGGAACGTCGCGGGCGCTCGGATCCGGCGGTTCCGCGCTTCGCACGTCGAGATTCGACGTTTGAATGGTGGAAACGCCGCGAACGCAAGGATACGACGTTTCCGAGCTTCAAACGGCGAGAATCGACGTTTGAGCGGTGGGAACGTCGCGGGCGCTCGGATCCGGCGGTTCCGCGCTTCGCACGTCGAGATTCGACGTTTGAATGGTGGAAACGCCGCGAACGCAAGGATACGACGTTTCCGAGCTTCAAACGGCGAGAATCGACGTTTGAGCGGTGGGAACGTCGCGGGCGCTCGGATCCGGCGGTTCCGCGCTTCGCACGTCGAGATTCGACGTTTGAATGGTGGAAACGCCGCGAACGCAAGGATACGACGTATCCGAGCTTCAAACGGCGAGAATCGACGTTTGAGCGGTGGGAACGTCGCGGGCGCTCGGATCCGGCGACGTAATAACTTCGTATAGCATA
>NW_012031942.1:0-678 GCF_000956235.1 Wasmannia auropunctata | reverse complement strand
TGTATGCTATACGAAGTTATTACGTTGGGAACGTCGCGGGCGCTCGGATCCGGCGGTTCCGCGCTTCGCACGTCGAGATTCGACGTTTGAATGGTGGAAACGCCGCGAACGCAAGGATACGACGTTTCCGAGCTTCAAACGGCGAGAATCGACGTTTGAGCGGTGGGAACGTCGCGGGCGCTCGGATCCGGCCGTTCCGCGCTTCGCACGTCGAGATTCGACGTTTGAATGGTGGAAACGCCGCGAACGCAAGGATACGACGTTTCCGAGCTTCAAACGGCGAGAATCGACGTTTGAGCGGTGGGAACGTCGCGGGCGCTCGGATCCGGCGGTTCCGCGCTTCGCACGTCGAGATTCGACGTTTGAATGGTGGAAACGCCGCGAACGCAAGGATACGACGTTTCCGAGCTTCAAACGGCGAGAATCGACGTTTGAGCGGTGGGAACGTGCGGGCGCTCGGATCCGGCGGTTCCGCGCTTCGCACGTCGAGATTCGACGTTTGAATGGTGGAAACGCCGCGAACGCAAGGATACGACGTTCCGAGCTTCAAACGGCGGAGAATCGAACGGGGTTNAAGGCCGGTGGGAACGTGCGGGCGCTCGGATCCGGCGGTTCCGCGCTTCGCACGTCGAGATTCGACGTTTGAATGGTGGAAACGCCGCGAAGCAAGGATACGAC
>NW_012031941.1:0-456 GCF_000956235.1 Wasmannia auropunctata | reverse complement strand
TATCCCCTGTGTGCCTTGTCGACTCAGTCGCGGAACCGCCGTATACGAGCGCCCGCGACGTTCCCACCGCTCAAACTTCGATTCTCGCCGTTTGAAGCTCGGAAACGTCGTATCCTTGCGTTCGCGTGCGTTTCTACCATTCAAACGTCGAATCTCGACGTGCGAAGCGCGGAACCGCCGTATACGAGCGCCCGCGACATTCCCGCCGCTCAAACGTCGATTCTCGCCGTTTGAAGATCGGAAACGTCGTATCCTTGCGTTCGCGGCGTTTCTACCATTCAAACGTCGAATCTCGACGTGCGAAGCGCGGAAACGCCGTATACGAGCGACCGCGACGTTCCCACCGCTCAAACGTCGATTCTCGCCGTTTGAAGCTCGGAAACTTCGTATCCTTGCGTTCGCGGCGTTTCTACCATTCAAACGTCGAAACTGAGTCGACAAGGCACACAGGGGATA
>NW_012031940.1:0-495 GCF_000956235.1 Wasmannia auropunctata | reverse complement strand
TCGCGGAAAAATGACACCAATACACTTTGAAAAATGCAAATATCGATATCATGCCTTCCTTTTTTAGAAAGGGAACTATAAATTTTAACAAGAAGGAAAAAAAGAGAAAGATTTAAAACTAAGATTGGTGGATAAAGGTGGTGAATGCGCGATTAAGCTGGATGATTATAACGCATGTTTATTGTGCGCATAATTATATGACACATTTGTGTAAATAAAGGGAGAAAGAGAGTAGAACAACAATGTGCGCGCGTACAATTTATATTGTAAATTTTTGCAAGAGGTGAGAGGAGGAGGTTTAACCGAGGGGGAATAAATTCGGTTCTCGCGGCGCACACTCGACGCGGGAGTAATAAATCGTCGAATTAAGGATTATATGTGCTGCGTGTAACAGGTTCTACGCAACGATCTCTGTACAGCAGCGACTCTGCTCTGCCGGCACGGTGAAAGAGGATTTGCTCATCTCTCTCTCTCTCTCTCTCTCTCTCTCTCTCT
>NW_012031939.1:0-594 GCF_000956235.1 Wasmannia auropunctata | reverse complement strand
TATATATATATATATATATACACATATATCCGACTGTTTTCTCTCGTCGACATCGACGAAAGATCCGCGGAAGAAGATAAAGCCGAACGAGAAAAGGGGGGAAAGTAAATTCTCCGCGCTCGTAGTATTAGAGAGCAATAAAATGCGAATTCAGATCGCCTGAGTGGTCGTAAGGCGGATATCGACGGTTTACGTACAAACTGTTTCACATAAAATATACGCGTGCTTACAAGACCGTTTGCTTTACTAGATTTCGGACTGGCAGTTTCGCTACAATGTGTCTGATTTTTATTTCAACATCTCCCGAACATCTCCCGCAGTTTAATGGTCATAAAAAGTCGTTTTAGTTAAAGCTAAAGTTCAAAGTTTTATATGAGAAAACAATTCTCTTGTAATAATGTACTTAAATTGAATATACATAGGACACTTTAAATATCATACCAAAAGTATTTGATTACAGAACGGAAACCTCTAATATAACAAAATACGAAGAGATTGCATGTCTTATCTTATGTCTTTTAAAATATTTTTGCAATATATTGTAATAAAAGAGAGATTCACAAAATTTAGAAAAATAACATCAAAATTGTGAAC
>NW_012031938.1:0-739 GCF_000956235.1 Wasmannia auropunctata | reverse complement strand
TATATATATATATATATATATTATATGATAGTATTATTTATTAATCGCTATGTGGAATTTTATACGGTTATATCTCGACACAAGATCGGATATCAATCATCCATTCATCCCTGCAAACGTACAACGTAATCGCAGGGATTTCCTACATTTACTTTTATTTTATTGCGCTTTGTCTTATCATACCTTCATACATCATCGTTGCTTATTGGAAAAAATGGCGATTTCAAAAATACTTGAAAATTGCTTCTTATATCGCATTGTAATAACATTTTTTGATATCTATATATGTATATAAAATAAAGTGTATGTATGTATAGAAATTTCAAGTAATTGGTTTGATAATAATAGAACACGCCGACGCAGATAGCTAATCACGATAAAGCAATTCTGTACCTGGCAGACAGTAGTTTATATTTCAATCGAGATTCAAAACAGAATAAGGGCATTAGTTCTAGACCATCATAAGGATAAAAATTCATATTTTTCTCCAGAAAAATATCAAACAATCACAATAGCATATTTATTATAATAATTGTAATTAATCATAAAGAATAGTTTATGGATGATTTCTTATTCAATTTAAGTATTTTATATTTTTTAATTTTAATTGAATAAAATAATGAAAATTAATTAGACCTCTGGATTATGGATCAAACCTGCGAAACATATTTAACCTTTAAACCATCACGCCCAAAAAAATCACACTAACCACAATGTCAGATCGGAAGAGCACACGTCT
>NW_012031937.1:0-448 GCF_000956235.1 Wasmannia auropunctata | reverse complement strand
TAAATAAAAATATTTTATTTTTTTTTGCAATGTTTCTGGCCTCAAAAAATCTTCAAAATTTTTTTACAAATGTGTCTTGTCTACATCTACAACATATATTTTTTTTATAAAAATTGATTGAGTCGTTTAATAGACATAAATTTTTTTTGAAATTTTGATTTTTTTATTTTTTACACCCCAACGGTTAAATATTAAGGGCTAATGTTTGGTAAAATTGTAACTGATATTGATAGCAACTAAACTGTAAAAAATGGTCATGATCGGCGCGGGAGCAGATCGCCCCTCCTTATCCGGCTACGGCCTTTCAAATAATGATTTTACGTAAGATAAAAAATAAATACTAGGGCTATAAACATGATAAAAAAAAATCTTATATTAAAATATTTGTTGAATATTAATTAGACAAACTGAAAGAATGCCTAACTTTATATAATTTTGCAATATTATA
>NW_012031936.1:0-501 GCF_000956235.1 Wasmannia auropunctata | reverse complement strand
CTTGAGGGAGCTCGCCGTTTCCCTTATTCCTTCAATCAACGTCAGCTGGGGCGGCGAGTCTAGTATGTGCCCTGGGCAAATACTCGCATACCCCGCACTAGAGCAGCATAGAGCTCAACGACTACATCATCGTCGAGACGGTGGTTAAGCTAGACGCGTCTTCGCCCTCTCTCTCTCTCTCTCTCTCTCTCTCTCCTTCTTCTTCTTCTTCGACATGTTGAAGCACACATATCCACTTTCTACACGAGTGCCAAGCATAACCACGGCCAGGCTACCACGGCGAATTGTTCTTGGTTGAAATACGAGCTTACGCCCGAAAACTCTTAATGCGAGCCGCAGGTCAGAGTTCATGCAGTAGCGCGGTTCATCGAGCGCATCGAGAGCGCGGGCAATGTTAATAGGAGTCATAATTAATTTTACGCCTACAGCAACCATCGAAATCCATACTCGTTTCCGGAATGAGAAAACAGTTCTTGATAATAGGGCGCTGGTTCACTTTAG
>NW_012031935.1:0-473 GCF_000956235.1 Wasmannia auropunctata | reverse complement strand
GATGTTAGATTGCTATTTATGTTTGAATTTATATATAAACCTTGTGACAGACGTTGAACATTCGAATGTATCAATTCATTTGCTCATGTCTCTTTAAATATTTTATAAATGGAGAATGTCACTCGAGGAAAGAATTGAATAATTAAACAAATAATTTATTAAAACTCAGCAAATGAGAGAGAGAGAGAGAGAGAGAGAGAGAGAGAGAGAGAAGAGGGAGGGAAGGGGAAGGAAGAGGGGAAGCCGTCGGTATAGATATCTATCCGCTACTTTTCTCTATTGCAAGAGACAAGGGGCACTAAAAGTTAACCCCGCCGACCGAGCCGAGGCTACCTGCTTCGGCAACCTAGGGTAAGATACCCCTACGCCCGGCGTACAAGCGAAAACTGCATTCCAAGTTCCTCACTGCCCTTATCCGGAAACTGTTCTTCTTCTCCGTCACCTTCTCCTTTTTCTTCCACCGTGCTTCTTCG
>NW_012031934.1:0-868 GCF_000956235.1 Wasmannia auropunctata | reverse complement strand
TTTCAGTGTTAGTTTCAAAGTTAACCAACATATGACTCCACTACTTTGAAAAGAAGCTAAGAAGAAGCTACACTCTACAGGAGTGCGCCGAGTGGGATTTGTTGAATGACCTTCCCTGAGGACGTTATCACTGTTTGTATGACTTCTCAGGCGACTGTTGTTATTTTGATCTGATAAGTTTATCTTTTTTTGGGGTGTTAAGGAATTGGAGAAATGTAATACTGTTGATTTTGTAAGGTTTTTTAATGCTCGTCAATAATATGTGATAAATTTTCTCAAATCGTTTATGGTTTATGCATGAATCACAGTGTTTTCGGAAACCTACAGCTGTAGAATTAAACGGCCACTGGTGGCTGTATGCAAATACTCAAACTGCAAATTTTGAAAATTCACAGTCATGACACTTTTATGTAATTTTTTTTGTAATTTTGGTTTTAAACTTTATGGATCTTTTGAATTTTTGTCAAACATTTTGGAATTTTATTGTTTGAAATTTTTCTTATTTACATTCGACTCATTTCAAATAGAAATAAAGTTCTGTTCATAAAAGTAATAAAGTTGTGTCTTTTTTTCATTGCCCTTTTTGTTTAAGTGAAGTAAAACTTGGTAGAAATGGATTTATCAAAAACAATAGGAAAATGGCCTAATTAATTCACCTTCATAGCCATATTACCTACAAAAAAAAAATGTTTTGCAAAATTTTAAATTTGAAACTGAAAATCAAAATTCTTTTAAAAACTTAAAGAGGAAAGATAGTAGGGGAAAGTTGCCAAATGCGTACCGGTCTTATAAAGCGTACCTCTTCAATATTTTATAGTGCCACTTAATAGAAGCAACATTTAGTTACAAAAATATGAAGTAAATAAGA
>NW_012031933.1:0-1026 GCF_000956235.1 Wasmannia auropunctata | reverse complement strand
AATCTTCCTATCACTATCTGAGTTATTATGAATTTCCGAATCTTTCTTGTTAAATCTAATTGTAATTATTGTTTTTAATCTACTATTAATTTTCTCAAAAATCAGATTCAACGGATAACCATTATTGATTAACGTGTACTACAAGCTTTAAATTTTTTTGTTGAAATATTGGATGTGACAATAAGACAGCTCTACAAGACAGTATATTGTTTCATCTTATGGCATATCGGATGATGGCATACGGGATGAATAAAACGAAATATTTCCCCGAGTATGTGTTCTTGTAATACGAGTCTATGAAAATTCTATTATTCTAAGAAATTGATAGATCGCTCATTTTCAATCTTCATGGTGAACTTAAGCCTCTCATTGAAATTGTTAGATCTATTAAATAAGTCATCTAACATATTACTAGGTTATTAGTAATATACCGAACGTATAGAGGTAAATCAATACCGATATCACGATATTTCGTTACGTTTTATGTTAGAAAATTGAAAAATACAGTTTTTAACACCTTAAATTGCTCGTCTTTGGCCGTTGATTATTATTATTATTATTATTATTATTATTGTATTACAAGCGGGTTATAATTAATTTTTTTCATTATCTTTCATTATTATTATATCAATTATTTCAAAAATTATTGTAATGTAATAACAAATGGAATTTTTACATCTTAAAATTTGCATAATCATAAATCCATGCACATAAGTAATAATAATTGGTATATTTTTAAGATAATGAATGAGTGAATGACAAGTAAGAAATAGAATTTTCAGTTTAGTTAAAAACTAGAAAGAAGGAGAAAAAAAATATATATATATGTATATATATATATTTATTTTTTTTCTATATTTTCTATATATATAAATAAATAAATAAATATATATATATATTTATTTTTTATATTTTCTATATATACACTCGACAGCAAAATTAAAGCATTACCCATTCTGATCACTAAAAATAGGCAAATTTTAAGAGAGTGTACCTTCGTCAAAAATGATCGTATCGGAATGATCA
>NW_012031932.1:0-649 GCF_000956235.1 Wasmannia auropunctata | reverse complement strand
TGGAGTTCAGACGTGTGCTCTTCCGATCTTTCATTTTTTTCTGGATTCACCATGTAGAGGCACAGTTAATCTGTTTAGCATTCTTCTTTTTTAATTTTTTAATTTTTAATTTTTTTTCTCAATTTTTCGATATTTATAAATACATTATTTTTAAAATAAAGATTAAACATAAACAGGCATTTAAAACGAATTAAATAAGATGTTCAAAATAATCATCTTCACCTCGAATGCTTGAATTATTCCTTTATTCTTCTATCTCCCAAAGTATTGTAAGCGATTTACTGGGCACCCTGTATACACAGTGCGGTCCATAAGTTCCCGGACTGATTTTTTTACAGCCTCCCCATTGACGCCATTTATCGGACGACTGTTGAACTACATAGTGTGAACCTTTTCGAACAGCCATGTTGAGTGGCATAATTTTAGCCGCAGTTGTTGAAGAGTGCGGACGTTTGATATAGCCTGGTGTTGTGTGTGTGCGTCACACACAGAGAAAGGATTGGCCAACGCAGCTAAAATATAGCCGTGGCAGCTATAAATGTGTGTTTTTAAAATATCGGCAATTGGTTTTGATTGTTATTTTAAGAATTTCTCACAGCGCACAAAATACATTTCTTGAATTCATCTTGCATCCAGAAAATATCAAAGT
>NW_012031931.1:0-306 GCF_000956235.1 Wasmannia auropunctata | reverse complement strand
AAATTTAATGACTTAACCAATTTATATATAAATAAGTTATTAAGAATAGAATTGAACAATTCGTATAGACGGATGCATGTTGCTCAGACACAGATTTTCCTTCTAGTGCGCAAGCTCGACCGTTGTCTTCCATGTAATATTCTAAATGATTTTTTTATGAGACAAAAGAATAGGTTAAAATTTTTATTTATGACTGATCAACAGAGAATCGATAAAAAAATCAAATGGCTTAAATTGAAGTACACCAAACGCGAACTTAATAAATTACACAACATACAATATTCATGGAACAACAATAGGTTCAAT
>NW_012031930.1:0-679 GCF_000956235.1 Wasmannia auropunctata | reverse complement strand
TAATAATATAAATTAAATAAAGATATATGTTTTTATTACAGATCTATAAAACATGAATTAAGTAAAGTGTTTATTCATTTTTAGTGCTAAATGGCTCTTTAAACTTTATTTTAATTTTTTTTAAATTACCATTTTACCAAGTCCCCAAAATTACCTTACCATTTATCGTAATTTACCAAATAAATTATCATCAGATTGGGTCATTTTCATCTCTATCTGCATAAGTATTTTTTTTTAAACTGTATTCTTAATTTTAAAAAACTGATATTTTTCATACAGATTATTAACCTTTAAATGGTACATGATTGCAAATTCGCACCGCGAAAATTTTCGAATTGCTGGCATTTGCACAGAGACATTAGTCGCGACTTATCCCCACTACGTTAAATATGCCCGGAACCTTAGGTGTCAGCTTCGAACATGAACAATCTCAGTGTCGTGCAGATTGACGAAATATAGACTTCGCAAGTTCGTTGTGGTGCATATTCGCACTTGTATGTAAAATAGTGTGTGCCAGATCGGTGCGTACTTTTAGCGTTTTACACATTTATAAATATCGTAATATGTCCCTTTTTTACATTACATTATAACCATTATAAACATTGTAATATGTTTCCTTTTTTACATTATAATAACAATAATAACTACAAATAAAACATTTGTATGTATAATCTTATTC
>NW_012031929.1:0-480 GCF_000956235.1 Wasmannia auropunctata | reverse complement strand
TTTTTTATATTATGTTATTTTTAAAGTAAAAAATTTTTTTTTGACAAATGTTAACATCATGTGATTATTAAAATAAAAATTTATATTTGACCCACCATCATCCACCACCACCACCCCCCACCACCACCCATCTCCATCACACACCACCACCACTCACTACTATCCACCATCACCACCCATCACCACAACCCACTACCACCTCCCACCACCACCACTCATTACCATCCACCACATATATTCTTCATGACCATTTTTTATATTAGGTGATTTTTTAAGTAAAAATTTTTATCTTGAAAAATTCTTATATCATGTAATTTCTAAAGTAAAATTTTTTTTCCACGATTTTTTATATCATGTTAATTTTAAAGTAAAATTTATTTTTCACAATTTTTTAAATTATATGATTTTTAAAGTAAAAAATTTTTTTTGAAAAATTTTATATCAGTTGATTTTTAAAATAAAAATTTTTTTTTAATTTTT
>NW_012031928.1:0-762 GCF_000956235.1 Wasmannia auropunctata | reverse complement strand
TTTGTCTTTACTTAATACATAAAGCGCAAACTGTCAGATGACATTTCATTCAAAAATCTGTTAATAATTGCATATCTTCAAGACAAAACTGTAGTTATCAAACGGTACGTAATTAGAAAATGATACTTGCCCTATAATTATTTTACAAAATAAGCTACTAATGCTAATATGGATCTCTTTTGGAGATCTATTTAACTTCCATCGAGGACGTAGACATTATATGGAGCTATGGAGGCTATATGGACGTCTAATAAGGGTTTTGTTCCGTGTGGGTTGTAAAGAATCGATGACTTCTAGCTTCGTGAGAAAGATGGAATTTCCATTTTGATGGACCACGTGCAGTTCCAAATAAACGTTTATTTTAATAAATTTTCGTTAATTTTAATATAGACGTTATTACTGACTGATACAGATCAGATTATTATTTAGTTAATACTTTTTTTTACATAACGTGTCACTTAAACATTTTACACTCAATTCACATATTCGATTCACATACGAACAATTCACTGAAAGAAATCACGAGAAATCTAATAATGCATCTATCCGTACTTTACAATCACTGTCGATTAATTATCCGTCCACTGAAACATCATCGAAAAAAAAACTGTTGTTAAATCATAAAAAAACCTAAGTGGCATTATCTTCAATATATAACAATCACACAAAATTATTTTGTAATTAATATACCCCGAAAAAAACTATTGTATCAAATTAAACAAACAAAATCCAAGTTGTATTAACGTATACATGATTTAAAAA
>NW_012031927.1:0-472 GCF_000956235.1 Wasmannia auropunctata | reverse complement strand
ATTTCTGAGATCATTTTAAGACAAAAGTTCCAATAACTAAAATGTTGAGACTATAATAGTTTTTAATTATAAGTGTTTAAAAGTTAACTAATTAGATACGTCTAAAAGTTGGACGCGCTCAGGTACGGCACACGCTAAACTACTAAAAACTAAAAGCTGACTTATCGCCCTTTTATTAATATCGATATAAGGATTACATATGTGAATATAAGATTATTTTATTGATATTTCTGCAAACACATTGCGCGATAACATTGTACAATAATATTTTCTTTTTATAATAACATTTTTTGTCTTTACATAATACATAAAGCGCAAACTGTCAGATGACATTTCATTCAAAAATCTGTTAATAATTGCATATCTTCAAGACAAAACTGTAGTTATCAAACGGTACGTAATTAGAAAATGATACTTGCCCTATAATTATTTTACAAAATAAGCTACTAATGCTAATATGGATCTCTTTTGA
>NW_012031926.1:0-655 GCF_000956235.1 Wasmannia auropunctata | reverse complement strand
TATTGATACAAATATTAAATACGTAACAAAGGTAATATGATTTAGGCTGTTTTTGTATATTTTTTTTCCTTCTGCTTTCCTTCTTTCAATAAAAATACGGACAGCTCTTTGTGCCAATGCAATCACAAGCGCATTGATATTTCCGCTTGGTAGAAGAACTGATGCATCCACGACATACAAATTTTTTATATTGTAAACTCATATTGTAAACTCATTTATATTGTAATATAACTTATTTCATTTATTATATGTACGTATTTTAAAAAGTAAATTAATTATTTAATTAATTAAAGTAATGATATTTTATTATTTTTACTGTATCAGAACGTTTCACGGTGTATTAAGGTGTTTTAGAGTGAGGTGGGGGTGGGGGTGGGGGTGGGGTGGGGTGAAAGTGATACATGTGGGTGGGTGTAAGTGTAGTAGGTTATACAGGGACGAAATGGAATGTATTAAGACTTTGTAGTGGGTGGGAGGGGGGGTGAAAAGTGTATGCACGAATAGCGTAGGTGGAGATGAGTATGGATGTATAGGGTGCTTGGGGGTTTGTGTAGGCGTATACGAGTAGTGAAAGTCGATTTACACCCTGACACCACAAACCCGGACACCGGGACGACGTTTCTTACATATATTTTCCCCCATTTTGACATAAAAC
>NW_012031925.1:0-652 GCF_000956235.1 Wasmannia auropunctata | reverse complement strand
AGCCCGCTCAGAGATGTGTATAAGAGACAGGCTGTAAAATGCTTTTTTGAACATCTCGATACGCTCATTTTTGACGAAGTTACACTCATTTGAAACTTGTCTATTTTAAAATCACAGAATACATATGCCAAAAATAAAAGATCACCTTACTCTACCATCCAAAATAGACAAAATTTAAGAGAGTATAATTTCGTTAAAAATGATCATATTGAGAAGATCAAAAAAGCATTTTACAGCTTGAAATCTCTACAAGTCGATATTTTAGAAAACGATCCTACTGATGTTTCATGGAGTTACACTGATAGAAAAGAAAACCCGATTCTCAAAATTTTTTACAAACTGACAAGTTTTATGGCGCGAATTAAAAATCGCATGCAAATGCAGTTTATAGCTTTTGACAGAGTGAATCTTTACCTTTAATTTCTTTTTTTGATGAGCGTTGTACGATTTTTAGTCATCGAGTTATTTAACATTGAAGCAAAAATGGTCCTTTTTACTTCAATGTTGAATAACTCGGTGAAAAAAAATCGTACAACGCTCAACAAAAAAGCAAATTAAAAATGAAGATTTACTCTTTCGAAAACTGTTAACTGCATTTACATGCGATTTTAATTTACGCCATGGGACTTCGCAAAATTTGTAAAAAATTTTG
>NW_012031924.1:0-695 GCF_000956235.1 Wasmannia auropunctata | reverse complement strand
TCAGCTCGAATTTCTATTGAAAGAGCCTTTGGTATTTGGAAAGGACGCTGGAGAAGTATTTTTGATTGTTTGCCTATGATTACACTAGAAAAAATACCGGAATACATAATGGCAACTGCTGTCTTACATAACATTTGTATTCTTAATAATGATTTAATTGATATCGATGTGATACCAAATCAAAATCAACATATACATCGTGGGAGATTAGTGTCAAGTAGAATAGATGAAGGCAAGAGAAAACGACAAGAAATAATGAACATGATAATGATGAATTTGATAATGAGAATTATTTAAAATGTATTTTCGTACAATTTTATTTAACTGTTAATCCGTACAAAAATTTTATAAACTATATAATATATAAGTAAATATATGTAAATTATTAAATTCAGTCGACCCTCAGGCATTTTATTTTTATGTACACCTGTCCCAGTATAATACTTTATACTAAAGCACAAAAGTACATAAGTACTTAAATTAGATTATTAAATGCCTGAACAACATCACAATTACCCAGTGAGAAGGCTGATGTCGAATCGACGTCGTTTCGATGTCGATGTCATCGAAAACTCATCGAATCGAAATTGACATCGAAAATCAGGCCATTTCGATCAAATTGTTTTGACATCAAGAAATACTTGTTTCCAAGTTACCAATGTCCAAAACCCAAAATTAGTCTAAAATTAAAAGTA
>NW_012031923.1:0-547 GCF_000956235.1 Wasmannia auropunctata | reverse complement strand
GTGTGCTCTTCCGATCTGTTTTCAGAAAAATTTATTGTATCACCTAATAAGATTACAAGGCAACATACACCTCAATATTCAAAACAGTCTAAGTTTTCAATTTCTGTTGCAAAAGATTCTGGTAGAAACCATGCAAATTTTGTTAACAAAATACCTTTGCAAAAGAATCAGAAAGATAAAGAAATGAAAAAAGAAATACTTAAGAAACTAAAGCAACAAAAACAAAATAAACAAAAATTTAAAGAAGCGAGGAAAGACGATTCGGAAAAGGAATGTTCCTCCTCCACCATTGAAAAAGCTATTTCTGAAAAGCAAGAGAAAGATGATGGAAAAGAATTATCTAATTTCAGTTCGAATACTCCATCTAAAAATCTTTCCATAGATGAAAGAAGATCTAGTTTAACAAATACTTTAGTGGTCTCACCATCTACCAGTAATAAGATTTATACACCAACTAAGTTGCGTACATCTAGTCCCATTCGCAGTTATACTTCTCAGTCAGTCCGTAAAAATTTGTTTACAAGTCAGGAACATGGAGAATCTTTAC
>NW_012031922.1:0-352 GCF_000956235.1 Wasmannia auropunctata | reverse complement strand
ACATAGAAATCACGATTGAGACAGTTTAGACGTACCTGCCTACGTTTCTGAATGCATTCATCCGTTCGTAACTGCCTCTGCCTTGTCTCGGCGTATAAAAGCCGCGTTTAGCAAACGAATAAAAGAGCAGAGCTTTATCCTCCATACTGGTCCTCAAGTCTTTGAAATGAGAGATTGCATTTTTAGAAATATTTATTTACTATAATAAAATTATATACATGTCTTTGTGTCTTCGAAGTGAGAGATCGCATTTTTAGAAATACTTATTTATTTGCTTTAAAAAAATTATATACATGTTCGCGAGTATTTGAAATAAGAGATTGCATTCCTAGAAATATTTATTTGCTTTAAT
>NW_012031921.1:0-488 GCF_000956235.1 Wasmannia auropunctata | reverse complement strand
GCTAACAAATATTTTGAATCACACGGATAATTGTACATAGATTTTTTTTCACTAAAATATCACCACAAATTTTTATATATTGTAATTGAGATAGATTTTCAGAAAAATAAATATTATTAATCTGCATTATTTTTTCATTAGAAAGTAAAACTGTATTATTAGGTGATTTTGTTGCTATTAGCACATCTTTATACCGTAATCTTTTTATGTTTATTTTTCCAGATTGATCACAGTTAGATTTTTTTAGAATTTCAATTTCAGATGATATTTTTGGTTGTACTTTATGCATATTATATATTTCATTGTAACGACGGCATATTTGTGATAACGGTTTATTGCTGTTACGCAATAATTTCTTCATTTTTCCTAATAAATTTTCGAATGAAAATGATGTAATATCTGATAGAGGACATTGCATGAATAATACATCATTAGCAATGTGTAGTAGATTGTGAACATTACCAATTAAAAATTCATCTCCATAAAAG
>NW_012031920.1:0-336 GCF_000956235.1 Wasmannia auropunctata | reverse complement strand
TTTTTTAATCTTCTTGCGGCACATGTGACAAGTTTTCAGCTGAGCGGCGCACTCCTTACACGCGCAGTGCCCGCATAGAAAGGCGATGTTACAACGGCGCTCCTCGCAGATGTTGCAGAGGTTGATATTCATTTTATCAGTTTTTGTAATAATTAAAGATTCTCTATTCTACTCTCCACAGAATAGTGTAATATTATAAAAAAAAAGATAAATTACAGTAAAATTTTTCAAAAGCATTTACAATTTAGTCTTTACTTTTTATATCGACTTTAAAGAACGTTTTGTTGATCTTTTATGGAGTTATATACGGAAATAAAAATGCGACACACTTTGTTA
>NW_012031919.1:0-706 GCF_000956235.1 Wasmannia auropunctata | reverse complement strand
GCTCTTCCGATCTCATTACACGTCAATTGTCAACGCAAAAATCAGAAGTTGGCCACATCGCAGGGCCGAAATTGAAAAGATAGTAGCTGCCTGCAAAATTTTAAACCAAAATAACTCTTATAATTCGTAAAATAATTTCGTTATTATACAGTTTCGTTATATTATACATCGTTGTATTCGTTAAAAAAAATGCTACAACTTTTATCATATTAAAATTGTCATCTTACCTTGCAAAAATTAATCATATCTTTTCGTTCTCTAACATAGATAATATTTCTAAGTGATTACTCTGCTTACAATAAAGTTTAGTTAGAGCCGTTTAATTTAATATATTTATTAGGTCCATCTCTATTAGTTTACGAGATAAAAAGACGTAGCCACTTGTACGGGGACACCCTGCATATACAGGGTGTCCAATTTTATATTTGACTGTCAAATATAAAATAGGACACCCTATATACACACACATATATATATACACAGTGCGGTCCATAAGTTCCCGGACTGATTTTTTTGCAGCCTCTCCATTGACGCCATTTATCGGACGACTGTTGAACTACATAGTGTGAACCTTTTCGAACAGTCATGTTGAGTGGCATAATTTTAGCCGCAGTTGTTGAAGAGTGCGGACGTTTGATGTAGCCTGGTGTTGTGTGTGTGCGTCACAGGCAGAGAAAGGATTGGCCAACGCAGCTAAAATATAGCC
>NW_012031918.1:0-398 GCF_000956235.1 Wasmannia auropunctata | reverse complement strand
CACGACAAAGTCTGTCTTTGAAATAATCTACAAGAAACTATACATATCGATATATTAATTTCGAATTAAATACCGTACAATAGATACGTAGGATTGAAATCGATAAAATATCTACCGTGTTATCCGTATAGAAAACAGATTCGATTAAAACCGATTAAATACGCTACGATTTGTATTATTACACTTTCATAATGACCGATAAATCTATTAGAGAACGATATATTCATATAGAAATCCTATCAATCTTAATCGTTTTCTATCGTATTTTATTGTCAGGGATCAAATAAATTCTGAGTGATTTTCTATCGTCAATTTCATATAAATAACGAATATATCATTTTCTCATTGAAACTGATAAGATTTCTATTATGTATTTTATATTGAATCTGATAGAAGAT
>NW_012031917.1:0-315 GCF_000956235.1 Wasmannia auropunctata | reverse complement strand
TGATCCTTATTACGCTCTCTCTTGCACTCGCACAAAGTATTAGCGTTCATATTAATTAATATCTTATTTATCCCGTGCGGATTCTTTTTAAAACGCATGCTCTCGCTTGCACTCGTACAGAAGATAGGGCCTATGCCTAACCAAGCGGGCCATAGCCTTTCTCGCTCTTACTCATACGAAGTATAGGGGCCATAGGCTTCCTTCCTTATGCATATGTCTTTCTCTCTCTGTCTCATATTGTATAGTGCGAGCCATATAGGCGTTCTCTTTCGCACCCGCAAGGAATATAGGACCAAGCACAATTAGGCGATCCTG
>NW_012031916.1:0-571 GCF_000956235.1 Wasmannia auropunctata | reverse complement strand
ACGTGTGCTCTTCCGATCTCTTATAATCATGTTTTTCTCTCTTCTTTTATTACTATTTACGATTACTCTTTGATAAATTCTGTAGAATTATTTCATGTCTTTATATATGTGATAAGGAAAAGCGGGTTTGTTAGTCCGCAATAATGCGAATATTTGTGGAAACCAATGCCTTTATTTGCTTATGCGTACAATTTGAAAGACCGTTACTTTGGTAGTACATACTACTTATTTGAAAACGTGTGCATCGTATAGTAATATATGTGACTCTGACAGAAGGTGCTCGACTATAATCTAACTTAAGTAGCAAGATCAAACTAATTATAAATCAAAGAATTTAATATTTAAATAAATGCAATTGACGCAAGTGATTAAATTAACTAAAAGTGAATGGCAAATTAAAGTAGCTCCCTAAAACCTTACGGCAAAAATAAAAATTCCATTTGTATCATAATCACTAATATGCTCGCAATATTCACATAAAACTGAAAAATGTTCTTATATTATACTTAATAAAAATATAATTGTTAAACTATATTAATTTATGGTTACATATATTATTGAAGGGAATCAG
>NW_012031915.1:0-624 GCF_000956235.1 Wasmannia auropunctata | reverse complement strand
TTGGATGGGTGACCGTTAGATCTGGATATTAATTTGGAAGGAATGATCCCCTTGGAACCCGTATATTGTTTTTTTAAATATTTTATAATGGTTTTTATTTTGATTTCATAAACATTTAATCATTATTTTTAATCATTTTTGTGCTATTTAGGTATATAAATATATGTAATCGATTGGCTTATTGTTAGATATCTTATGGATATTTCTGAGATCTCGTATTGCGGACATTTGGATGTATAGAAGATGTCTACTAGCTATTTATTAGAGATTTATGGATATCCTATCATGGGTATGAGGATATCGAGACGAAGCTCGCTCTAAATGAGGATATCGAGACGAAGCTCGCTCTAAGTCCGTACGATGATAAGCGATACATTGTGCCTGATTCTACCGATCATTCTACTCTGCCGTGGGGACATTATAAGATACCATTGTAAATGAAAACTCGTATATTTGTATTAACACATATATAGTATATTTGTATTAATCTCATATATTTTTAATAAACATAATGTTTTATGCATATAATGAAAAAACAATTTGCGATATAAATTTATTTTATAACACGTTATCCTTGTGTATCTATGAATTATGTGAATCGTCCAATCCCAACCATTTCACGTA
>NW_012031914.1:0-610 GCF_000956235.1 Wasmannia auropunctata | reverse complement strand
TGTGGAATGCTTCGCGCGGCGGTAAACGCGTATCCTCCAATTTTTCGAAGCGGTCGACGTACTCGTACGGAAATACGCCTTTTCTAGTGAGAAGCTCGAAATGTTCCGCTGGTAGAGTACAAAATTCGCGTTGCGTTATCCGTAGTTTATCTTTCTCGAGATAAGATGCCAATTTCTCGTGACTCGAACTGAGAAATTTGAACGAATCGATAAAGCGTAATGTTACGCTGGTTCTATAATCTTTTTTTCCTATTTCCATGTCATTGACTGTTTTCGTAAGCGCAATGTACTTCTCTTTTGTTACCGGAAGTAGGTCCACGTGTCCCTCGTACGCGGTAGCTACTTCCTTAATAATGAAATGCGCGTCGTAACCGGATAGATTGTGAAACACCACGAGAATGTAACGCGAATCTTTGTAATTTAAATTGCAGTTGGAATGCGCGAGACCTCTGTATCGTCCGGTCATGTGGCAGTGATCCCGTACCCGCGTGTCTTCCGCCGCGAACGTTTTTCGCATATGTAACAGTGCGAAGCGTTGTTATATCTTCCGTATTCGTTGCGCGTCAATTCTGCCATCGGAACGTTAACGGACAGAGCGGACTTTACTTTA
>NW_012031913.1:0-418 GCF_000956235.1 Wasmannia auropunctata | reverse complement strand
TATAGGTTTGGAAACTAATTTTAGTTTGTATTTCTAAGCGGTCACCCATCCAAGTTATGTACCTAGTCCAACGCTGCTTAACCTTTATGATCGTCCGGGAACTGTTGCTTCGTGATGATCTATGAACATTTATTGGTAACAGATATATACCAATGATACATCTGCTAAATAGAAGTTGTCAAGAAGATAAAATATATATAGTTAAAATATATTTCATTCGTAAATAATAAATAAAATTTACATGTATTAAAATACAAAATTTAATATTTTGACTAACTTTTTTGTTCTCTTTGATATGCGCGCGTTAGACAAGCGTACGTATCACTTTCCGTAGCTTGTTAATTAAGTTATTTCTGAGATCATACACGCACGAAAGAAAATGAAATAATACAGATCGGAAGAGCACACGTCTGAACTC
>NW_012031912.1:0-432 GCF_000956235.1 Wasmannia auropunctata | reverse complement strand
TGAATTAATAAAATTATATTATTACATATATATATTTCTATTTGTTTAAAATAATTTTAGAGGAAAACAGCAAAATTATATAAAAGTGTAAAGCTATAAAAAATATTTAAGTTGAAAAATTTTAATGGGTGTTATTTTTATAAATTAATAGAAAAATAATATAATTGAAATGCGTATATGTAACTAATTCTAAATAAAAACTTACGGTTTAACAAGCTCGCATGTTTTGGCGATTTCAACATTTATATTCATAGGATCAATTGCTTCTGACCACTGCATATCGCTGAAATATATTACATATATTTTTAATAGAATACATCTACCTTGATAAAAAATAAAATACGTATTTTGCTATAAAAAATAGATGGTCTCAACAAAATCTGCTATTATTCTTATTAAAGAAAAAATTACAAAGATATGAAAAAGTTTGAA
>NW_012031911.1:0-851 GCF_000956235.1 Wasmannia auropunctata | reverse complement strand
TTAATCGAGATATAAACAATTAAAAATTAGACTTCTTTATTTTTCAAAAATTCATAGCTCTGTTACTAATAATGCTAGCTAACTGCTTTTTTTTTCAAAATACGCGAAAAATGTTCTAGTTTACGAGAAAAAAACGAAGATTCCAAAAATGTTTTGTTTTTCATTGTTTATTTAACAATAAACTTTTCAACAATTTTTTTAACAATCTGGGAGAGTCGAAAAATCTGAAAAAATATTTTTTATATACTTTCCTACATCTTAGAAAAAAACTCAAGAACGTGTTTTGCCTCGTTTTCGAAAAAAAAATTTTTTTAGTTCTTGATGTGGGGAAAATCTGTCGACTCTCAGCGTGCGACTCTTACAAAATATCTCTACCATACTGCTAGTATGTTGTTCGCAGCCGCTGTTTTGTATTGACTGGACAGTTAATACTTTATAAAATCGACTTTACAATATTTAACTCTCCAAACAATTTTATCATTTATTCCAACGATTTTGACTTCTCGCTTGTGTTTTTTTATTACAGTCTGCTGTACAGTAAATACTTAATCTTGCGTTATAATTATTATCAAGTATTTTGTTGCATTATAATTATACTATGTAATTATATTTTGTTGTATTATAATTATATTATAATACAACAAAATATTTAATAATAATTATAACGCAAGATTAGGTACTTACTGTATAACGATAATCGACTTTACAATATTCAACTCTCTAAAAAATGTTATCATTTATGATGTCGACTTCTCGCTTGCGTTTTTTTTATTACAGTCTGCTGGACAGTAAATACCTAATCTTGCACTATAATTATTATCAAGTATTTTGTTGCATTATAAGATCGGAAG
>NW_012031910.1:0-698 GCF_000956235.1 Wasmannia auropunctata | reverse complement strand
TTGTGAAAATGTATATCTCTTTACTTTTAAAAGAAGACAGTTTCCGATAAAATTGGCTTTTGCAATGACAATTAACAAGTCACAAGGACAGACATTTGACAGAGTAGGAATAGATCTTCGCAAAGATGTTTTTAATCATGGGCAACTTTATGTTGCTTTTTCACGAGTACGTTCTTGGCAAGCATTAAAAGTTTATCTTGGCAGTCAACGAGATAATAAACAAGTTAAAAACTATGTATATAAAGAAATATATGTATAATTTTTTACTTTTTAAATTTCCAAATGATAATATGTATAATTATGTATGCGTATATTATTAAAAATAAACAATATGTTAGTTTTTACTTTTACAAAAACTGTAATATTGAAAAAACTATAATATTAACATTTCAAATTTCAAACCTTTTTAAAGGCCGGGTGATACATCTTTTTAGGGAATTTATGGAATATTTGTGTGCATATGAGTAATAAACTTACAAGGGAATCTCGCGAAGTGTCAAATTCTGATTTTAATGAAATTTGGTACACTTTGAGGTCATATAAATAGATAAATTTAGAAATTATCAGTTGGGGCTAGAAAATGGTTTAAAGGGATAAAATCACCCTTTATATGTAAATTAATTTTTTCTTTTTTTCGTTATATCTCAAAAACTATTCAAGATATCAAAAAATGTTGTATACAAAAATTTTACAGAGAT
>NW_012031909.1:0-409 GCF_000956235.1 Wasmannia auropunctata | reverse complement strand
CTCACCCCCCCTCGGAGCTCCCGGGGCAGAACCCGCCCTTACTAGCTACTGCTGATCATTTATTAAAATGCAAAATCTTAGCAGGTAATAAAGTAAGAGGTGTCGTCTTCTTAAACCGTATAACATTGTATTGCGAAAATGTATATCCCTTTACTTTTAAAAGAAGACAGTTTCCGATAAAATTAGCTTTTGCAATGACAATTAACAAGTCACAAGGCCAGACATTTGACAGAGTAGGAATAGATCTTCGCAAAGATGTTTTCAATCATGGGCAACTTTATGTTGCTTTTTCACGAGTACGTTCTTGGCAAGCATTAAAAGTTTATCTTGGCAGTCAACGAGATAATAAACAAGTTAAAAACTATGTATATAAAGAAATATATGTACAATTTTTTACTTTTTAAATTTC
>NW_012031908.1:0-321 GCF_000956235.1 Wasmannia auropunctata | reverse complement strand
TTTTCTTGTTATTTTTTGTTAATAATGAAATTATGCGTTTCAGATTGATGTTCCACTGTTAAATAATTTGGTGGTCCTGAAAAGGACCGTTTAAATGATATATACTGGAACCAACTTAATACTTGGTCCAGTGTCCTCGGTCGACCACTTGCCGCAATCTCTCCTCGATCGAACCGCGCAAATTTGCAATGTATTCAGGCTTACGCCTTAAATCCTCCCACGAGTTCCTTGCGTGCGCAACCAGATGTTCTCTAGTTCTCTCATTCTCAGTTTCCCACGAATTCGCAATTATTCCCCAAACATTAACATAGCGGTTCGATC
>NW_012031907.1:0-325 GCF_000956235.1 Wasmannia auropunctata | reverse complement strand
TTTTTCGGTACTCTCGCTTCTTTCACGGCTCTCTTGTCTCTCTCATAACTTTCTTGTTTCTCCCACGGCTTTCTTATCTCTAGCTTCTTGTTTTTTTCACGGCTCTCTCGTCCCTGTCATAGCTCTTTTGTTTCTCTTATGGTCTTACAACTAGTGATGATATACGATTCATTTTATCAATAAAGTATTATATCAATGAAGTAAAATAAAATGAATATATGTATAAAATTAGATAAAATAATGAATCAAATCAAATAAAACCCGCCTATCACATAGCTAATATCTATTGTAGAAATAAAAAATAATTTTCTAACGATGTGTGGAG
>NW_012031906.1:0-338 GCF_000956235.1 Wasmannia auropunctata | reverse complement strand
TGTTTCTAATTCTTTATAATCTACCAATCCGGTTGTTCTGTTTACTATTTTTTGACTCATGTCAAACCTCCATTTTTTTATATCAATTTATTGCTTTTTTTTCGGTTTGACACAGTTTATTTAACACTCCCTTTTGTGATTACAAAACCTGGTAATTACCGACAGATATGCAGTTTACAACCACTTCAGTGATGAAAAACGACAAATTTGTTGGGCTCACTTATTGAGAAATTTCGAGAGGTTATCTCATAGTTGGAATAGTGAAGTAATGAGACTTGGCCATTGTTTAAAAGATGCAGCTAATGGATTGTTTGCATTAAAAAACGCTTTATCAGAAA
>NW_012031905.1:0-370 GCF_000956235.1 Wasmannia auropunctata | reverse complement strand
TTACTCCTGTATGACATTTGTTCTTATTTTCGTTATTCAGTTTCTATTATATATATATATATTTTTTTTTTACTACGTTATATTTTCTAGCAGCGCCAAGTGTTTTAACACATAAAAAATTATTTTATTAAAATTAAATTTTTTAATTTTATACTGTTACCTCTTTAATTCTTTGTGATAATACTTTGATTGAGTAAGATAACGCAATTTTGTTATGTAATAATATTTTGAAGAATAAAACAATTACTACCACTTGAATAGCAATCGAAAGAGTCCTGAATGGTTCAAAAATCGTTTACACTTGGGTTTATGTTTTATAGAGATACTATCCCACTTGAATGTTATTTTTAAAAAATAGTATAACAATTCA
>NW_012031904.1:0-348 GCF_000956235.1 Wasmannia auropunctata | reverse complement strand
TCGATATACAGTTTTCTCCTACACTAAAATATAACGCATGTAAAAAAGAAATTCCAGTAGCTGTTGTTGCTCCACCACCTGCTCGTGGAAGTGTTAAATTTGAGTTATTAAATTTAATTCGGCAGAGGCAAAGAGCTGAAGAACATTCACAAGTTGAACCAGTTGAAGAATATTTCAATGATGATGATTAAAGATAGAGGTTAATAGGCTAAGTAAATAATGAAATAAAAATATACGAAATTTGTAATTATCATAACATTTAATTTTAACTTACAGGTTTAATATGTATGTAACGAGAATGCGCAGAAAGAAAAAAAGGTGAAAATGGAAGATCGGAAGAGCACACGT
>NW_012031903.1:0-450 GCF_000956235.1 Wasmannia auropunctata | reverse complement strand
AGCAGACATCGCACGTAATCGTTAAATGTTATCGATTTTGCTACGACATTAAGAGTAATGTCGTAGCAAAATCGATAACATTGACACCTTTTACCATTTTGTATCTTTTTTACCATCAACACGCAAGGCATACATCTTTGCTTTAAGCCCGACGAATTCGGTTATGATTGCGCCATTGTTTTCATCTTTCATCAGGCCCGGAATCTTTTTATTAGCGAGTGTAATACCATACACATTATCAACCGCATAATCGCTCGTATCAAATTTTCTAATGTCGCGCTTCATGATTTCATAAACATCGTCGCATTTGATGTGGTAAATAAGACTATCAGTTTCGGTGTACATTACTTTACATTTTTCTTGAAAAGAAGGTAGCATGTAGTCGTGATGAAATTCATACAGACAAGTCTTGGATATGTCGAGAATACACATAGATCGGAAGAGCACACG
>NW_012031902.1:0-345 GCF_000956235.1 Wasmannia auropunctata | reverse complement strand
TACTATATATGTGTTAATACAAATATACGAGTTTTTAATTTATAATGGTATCTTATAATGTACCCCATGGCAGGGTAGAATGGTCGGTAGAATCAGACACAATGTATCGCTTATCATCGTACGGACTTAGAGCGAGCTTCGTCTCGGATATCGTATACACTTCATGCAACTTTGATCTTACGCAAGATTGCTGTCGCGTCATTTCGGTTTCGTCCAGCAGACATCGCACGTAATCGTTAAATGTTATCGATTTTGCTACGACATTAAGAGTAATGTCGTAGCAAAATCGATAACATTGACACCTTTTACCATTTTGTATCTTTTTTACCATCAACACGCAAGGCA
>NW_012031901.1:0-566 GCF_000956235.1 Wasmannia auropunctata | reverse complement strand
CTAAGTGACTGGAGTTCAGACGTGTGCTCTTCCGATCTTTGACTATTTATCAATAATTTCATCCTACTCACATGAGCCGGAAGACAACTCATCGAATACCCTTTTATAACCATCAGCCAAATATTATCCCTAAATTATTTTTTATTTTTCATTTTTATCATACCCACAATTAAAATATGAAATTTTTTAATAAATTAATACATAAATATATAATTTACTCAAATTATTTTATTTAATATTACCCCCACTAACCTACAAATCTACTTTTATAATTTAAATCCATTCAAACTTAACTTCCTAATACATGCCAAAAATAATTAATGATCTTGAAATAAGAATATGTTTTGTAAACATACTAAAGAAATATTAATTTTCTATTAATTTTATCCTTATCTTAATATACAACTATAAATAAAAATTTAAAGCCCATTATCAAAATTATATACCCTAAAACAAAAGGCAAAATAACCTTCCAACATAAATACATTAACTCATCATACCGTATTCGAGGCAACATCCCACGCATAAAAATAATTATTACAACTGTAAAATTAATAAATAAATAT
>NW_012031900.1:0-363 GCF_000956235.1 Wasmannia auropunctata | reverse complement strand
GTGACTGGAGTTCAGACGTGTGCTCTTCCGATCTTCTTACACCCTCCATTCAACCTATTAATTAAACATCACAAAAATTCAAATCAACTACATTAACTACCATACCCTACTCTTACATTAAAATTAAAAATTTCACCCCAAATCAATCAATCTTCTATAAACAAATATAAATAAGTAAGCTAATTAAAGCTTTTACGTTCATACCCTAAATATAGATTATTTACTTCTCTTATTTATTTTACTTACCTTAATTTAATCAATGATTATGCCTAGAAAAAAGGATTATTTTGATAGAATAAATTATGTATAATTATTATACTTTCATTAAAATTTATTTACTTATATTTAATAGAATTAAACTAA
>NW_012031899.1:0-544 GCF_000956235.1 Wasmannia auropunctata | reverse complement strand
TCTCGGTTTATACAGCTCCCATATTTAGCCCTTTGATCTAACCCAAGTGTCCAATGATAGAAAATATTTGGAGACCTCTTTCTCACTTTTCCTAGAAATTGCTTTGCTAGTCTTCCATGATCTCGAAGTTTCTTATATTTGGTTCTGACCCATCTTATGAGGTATCTCTCTATATTTCTGAGAGATGTATACATCTCCGATTTATAAAACCTGCCATAGTACTGAAACCAGCCTCTGACTATTGGATCTATTTTCTTCGATATTTCCTCTAATGTGGTCCACGTAATCCGATGTATTCTCCATGACTTTATGGTTTTCTTGATCTTCTTCTTGGCTTTGTTGCTGATTGCAGGTAGAAATGAAACATAACAGTCCCCCTTCTTATTCTTTGCTCCTCTAGCTCTAAAGGTATAGCCCAAGAAATCAAAGTTTTGTGTAGGAAACTCATCTCTCCTATTACCATCCTTACAGTACACTATCTGTGTCTTTTCAGGATGTAACCTCAATTTACACTTAGCCAATCTTTCTTCGATCATTACTTTCA
>NW_012031898.1:0-590 GCF_000956235.1 Wasmannia auropunctata | reverse complement strand
GACAGTGATTCGCATTCTGAAAATTTTTGCGCGTTCCGAAACCCATCAAAAAAAAAGTGTTGCAACCTTTAAGCTGCCGACTGTACATACTATATGATGTTCCTTCTGTAACGATATGATATCATGTGATCCCGTAAAATTTATAGGAGATAGAGAAAATTTAAATTTATCGTCAGAAGTTGCTTTATCGCAAGAATACACAATGGGAGAGATTTTATTAATGAATTTTAATGAAATTCTATGTCTCTATATTTTATTAATTGACTGTAATTTGTATATTGATCCAATGAATATGGCTTAATTGAAGCCGAAACGTCTGGATCCGATTTAAATAGAATTGTTTTTTGGCTACCAATAACTTACCTTTGGCTCATTTGCCCTTGATTGTCCATTGTTTTAATTATAATATTTATTTATATTTTTTTTAAGTAAAAATTTCTTAGAACATATATTACTGGAAGGAGAATAGAGTGCTGAACGTGAAGCCAACATCTGTGCAAAAGAGAAAGGTATAGGTTCCCAATTGACTGTAATACGCATGTGCCATTCAGCCCCCACTCTGCTCGTTTTGCCTAATTTCTTATTTTTCG
>NW_012031897.1:0-388 GCF_000956235.1 Wasmannia auropunctata | reverse complement strand
GGCTTACAGTTTTCGAAAGCGTGAAGCTTTAGCTTTAATTTGAGCAGTCGGGGAGCATTGTGCGATTTTTTTTCATCGAGTTATTCAACATTGAAGTAAAAATGATCCTTATGCTCAACATTGAATAACTTGGTGAAAAAAAATCGCAAAGTGCTCAACGAGTGCGCAAATTAAAGGTAAAGATTCACACTTTCGAATGCTGTAAATAGCATTTATGTGCGAATTTTAATTCACGTCGAGAAATGTTACAAAATTCGTAACAAATTTTGTCGCATCTTTATTTGTTTTCGTAATGCTCCGTAAAAGATCAGTAAGATCGATATAAAAAGTAGAGACTTTAAGCTATAAAATGCTTATTAAAAAATTGTTATTTTATTATTTTATAGTA
>NW_012031896.1:0-482 GCF_000956235.1 Wasmannia auropunctata | reverse complement strand
TCGGTCAATGTTTACCGCTTCCGCATTGCACTCAAAATTTTGTAAATTATGTTTATATTATTAGTTTCTGCTATTAGTTTTTATCTATTCTTTTTAGTGATCTTTTCAGTGCTCAAATAATTTTAATACAATAAAAAGTGTATTTAACGTATTCTAAACAAACAACTTACCAATTGTACAACTTTCCGCTCGTTTATTTTAAATAGAAAACGACTCAGAACTCACCACGTGAAGGTAGTTGTACTGCGAGTTCCACCCACCCTCCTCAACCAATCACAACAAATTTTAACGCAAATCTTACATATTGAATTCTGATTTACAATCAAAATTCGACATCATAGATTGTGATTTATATGTATATATATATATATATATATATAAGGATGTCCAAAGGCAGTTTTGACGATAGTTTTTGTACCCTATATACATATGTGCGTTTGCACCTAAAAAGTACGATACATAAGCCGTTTCATATACTTCTT
>NW_012031895.1:0-529 GCF_000956235.1 Wasmannia auropunctata | reverse complement strand
GAGTTCAGACGTGTGCTCTTCCGATCTTACCTCTTTTTTTAAAAAGGTAATTTTGTATTTATATCATATCTTTTTTTAGTAATTTTTACCATTGATTAATATATTTCAATATTTACATTTGGCAAGAAAGTAAAAATTTCAATAGATCTTCGTAATAGTTATTTTTACACAGCCACAACATACACGTTTAATTTATGTATATGTACATTAGGGTGGGCCGAAAAATGAAAAATTTTCCGATCGTAATAATGCGCAAAAGTTGCTACGTATAAATACGAATTCAGAGCAAAAATAAATTTTAATCGGTCAATGTTTACCGCTTCCGCATTGCACTCAAAATTTTGTAAATTATGTTTATATTATTAGTTTCTGCTATTAGTTTTTATCTATTCTTTTTAGTGATCTTTTCAGTGCTCAAATAATTTTAATACAATAAAAAAGTGTATTTAACGTATCTAAACAAACAACTTACCAATTGTACAACTTTCCGCTCGTTTATTTTAAATAGAAAACGACTCAGAACTCACCA
>NW_012031894.1:0-375 GCF_000956235.1 Wasmannia auropunctata | reverse complement strand
TCCGGCGCGGCGAGGGTCTCCCCTCTTTTCTTCTCCCCACCAACGATTGAACAAGGACAAGAGAAGTGCGGGGTGTAGCCCTCTCACTTTAGCTTCTGCCCCACCGAGAACAATAGGGCGCGCAGTCTATCTTATAAGTCTATGATTACGGCTCTATAAGCATAACACAATAGATTGAGGGAATTATCTTGGTGCTTCTTATAATATCTCTATGTAAATTTTATTACAGAATTATATCACGAATTTGAGTTTTATAATAATTTGAATTTTGTTACAGTAATATCACAAGTTATTATTTAACATAATATTATTTTTCTTTAGTTTATAACATTATTGTTATAAAAAGTTTATAAGTAAAGATCGGAAGAGCACACG
>NW_012031892.1:0-418 GCF_000956235.1 Wasmannia auropunctata | reverse complement strand
TGCTTTCCAAATTGTGTTAAATGCTTTTACGACACTATTTAAGTTTGTATCAATAAATAGTATAGATATCCAGCTACAATAAAAACATGCAATTAAAATAATAAATGAATATATAACTGGACGCAGATGATTTTTACAAAACTTGAAAATTGTACGAATCTACCCCTCAGGCGGGGTAGCTTCGGACATAAACATAAAACATTAAAATTATTATTCTAAATATTTATTGACAATTAAAATTTAAATGAAAACAATCTTGTCAGTAGGTAATTAAACATATTTTATAAACTTCTGCATAAAATAAACATAATAAAATAAACTTCTTTAAATCAGTATTTAAATCAATGTTGAGATCAAAATTCAAACGTTTAACTAAAATAATTTTTTAAATTAAGTAACAAAATAATATATACATATA
>NW_012031891.1:0-606 GCF_000956235.1 Wasmannia auropunctata | reverse complement strand
TAGCCGCCTGTCCCTCTAAGAAGATTTGTTTGTACGTTGGTAGTAAAAACCCACCGGCCGAAGCCGGGGGCCTTCGCGATACCATAAGGTACGCCTATTTAGCAGGCTAGAGTCTCGTTCGTTATCGGAATTAACCAGACAAATCGCTCCACCAACTAAGAACGGCCATGCACCACCACCCACCGAATCAAGAAAGAGCTATCAATCTGTCAATCCTTCCGGTGTCTGGGCCTGGTGAGGTTTCCCGTGTTGAGTCAAATTAAGCCGCAGGCTCCACTCCTGGTGGTGCCCTTCCGTCAATTCCTTTAAGTTTCAGCTTTGCAACCATACTTCCCCCGGAACCCAAAAGCTTTGGTTTCCCGGAAGCTGCCCGCCGAGTCATCGGAGGAACTTCGGCGGATCGCTAGCTGGCATCGTTTATGGTTAGAACTAGGGCGGTATCTGATCGCCTTCGAACCTCTAACTTTCGTTCTTGATTAATGAAAACATTTTTGGCAAATGCTTTCGCTTCTGTCCGTCTTGCGACGATCCAAGAATTTCACCTCTAACGTCGCAATACGAATGCCCAGATCGGAAGAGCACACGTCTGAACTCCAGTCACTTAGG
>NW_012031890.1:0-517 GCF_000956235.1 Wasmannia auropunctata | reverse complement strand
TAATCTTGTGCGGCTAGAAGCCGCCTGTCCCTCTAAGAAGATTTGTTTGTACGTTGGTAGTAAAACCCCACCGGCCGAAGCCGGGGGCCTTCGCGATACCATAAGGTACGCCTATTTAGCAGGCTAGAGTCTCGTTCGTTATCGGAATTAACCAGACAAATCGCTCCACCAACTAAGAACGGCCATGCACCACCACCCACCGAATCAAGAAAGAGCTATCAATCTGTCAATCCTTCCGGTGTCTGGGCCTGGTGAGGTTTCCCGTGTTGAGTCAAATTAAGCCGCAGGCTCCACTCCTGGTGGTGCCCTTCCGTCAATTCCTTTAAGTTTCAGCTTTGCAACCATACTTCCCCCGGAACCCAAAAGCTTTGGTTTCCCGGAAGCTGCCCGCCGAGTCATCGGAGGAACTTCGGCGGATCGCTAGCTGGCATCGTTTATGGTTAGAACTAGGGCGGTATCTGATCGCCTTAGAACCTCTAACTTTCGATCTTGATTAATGAAAACATTTTTGGCAAAA
>NW_012031888.1:0-300 GCF_000956235.1 Wasmannia auropunctata | reverse complement strand
TCCGATCTCGCTTTAAGTTTAAAAATCGAATTTTGACAGTTAGGTTACTTTTGCTGTAGGCGTCTCAATTTTTATCAATGACAAAGAGATCGCTTTTAAGTTTTGTCTCGTTTACTTGTGATTATTTTTATTATCAGTATAATATTATAAAATATCAATTAATAGAAGTAAGATACAAGAAATGATATTAATTTTAAAAATAATGAATTTAAGGAAAAATAAGATAAGAGAAATGGTATTAATTTTAAAAATAATGAGAGTTACAGGAACTGTTCGAACTGTTCAATATGTTTACCAGGA
>NW_012031886.1:0-436 GCF_000956235.1 Wasmannia auropunctata | reverse complement strand
TTAAAATTCCCGGACCAACTTTTTTTATAGTACTCGACGAGAGGAACAAGAAGGGTCCTCTTCGCCATGCCTCTATCTCTCGTCCTTTCGCCTGTAGAGGTCGTTTTTGACTTTTCAGAAACATTCAAAAACTCCCACAACTAAACGGTTGCAGATAGGACAATGGTGAAGAGGACTTTTTTTGTTCCTCTCGACGATTTCTATAAGGGAAAAATACCAAACCTAAAAAAATCCCAAAAAAACATTTTTTTGGAACATAAAGAGTCCTGTAACTTTTAAACGGCAACAGATACAAGGTTGGCGCATAGGACCTTTTTTGTAGGGCTCGTCGAGATCTATGAGAAACCACCTTTGGATTTTTCAAAATACGAAATTTTTCAATTTTCAAAATTTTCAAAAAAGTCCCCAAAGCGAACTAAGATAGCTACGGCACTTT
>NW_012031885.1:0-388 GCF_000956235.1 Wasmannia auropunctata | reverse complement strand
CCTAAGTGACTGGAGTTCAGACGTGTGCTCTTCCGATCTATTGGCTTTTTTTTCACAAGCTCTCGGCATTAATATGTTGTAGTGTGCCAAAGCGCAAATGTTACAAATCATTTTTGGCGCTGTTAGAAATTTTTAATCGGCACTAGGGGTTATTTATCGGCCGTAAGGGTGTCTTTCGAAACATAAATCCGATCGGCCCTTTTTTCACAAGCTCTCGGCATGGATATGTTGTCGTGTGCCAAAGCGCAAATGTTACAAATCATTTTTGGCGCTGTTAGAAATTTTTAATCGGCACCAGCCGACCTAATCAAATCTAAACTATAAAACAAAACAAAAAAAAATTCTTAAAATTCCCGGACCAACTTTTTCTTATAGTACTCGACGAGAG
>NW_012031884.1:0-389 GCF_000956235.1 Wasmannia auropunctata | reverse complement strand
TATATTACTTATATGAAAGATTTGATATCAAATGGCGCCAAGTTATTATCCCATAAAAATTACGTTACGTTATCCTACTTAAGTCACATATGTATGTATATCATTTGTATACAAAAATTAATATTGAATTTGATATGGATTGTTCTTAATAAGTGATCCCAAGTTATAATCCCTCAAGTTACATTTATTTTCAAAGGAGGTATTAAAGTTTTAAATTGCGCTAATTACAAAGAGAATCTCGTTATCTTGAAAATGAATTGTTATACTATGTTTTAAAAATAACATTCAAGTGGGATAGTATCTCTAATAAAACAATAAAACCCAAGTGAAACGTATTTTTGAACCATTCAGGACTCTTTCGATTGCTATTCAAGTGGTAGTAATTGTTA
>NW_012031882.1:0-328 GCF_000956235.1 Wasmannia auropunctata | reverse complement strand
AAGTACGTAGAAAAATTTCGCTAAGGCGTACAAGTAAAGACGGGAAGAGAAATCCGCCAGGGATCTTCGCACTTCCGTCGCACTCGTATACGTGGAGTTGATGTTCAGTAAGCGCCACGATTCATCCGATCACGTTCGTCTGAGAACGAGGGAAGATCGCGGGACCAACACTATGTGCGCGCCACATAAGAGCCATTCGGTCTCTCGACACCGACTCGTGGCAATGCTGTGTTTGTATATAATATTATATTGGACGGCACGCTTCGGCAAGCGCGAGCGAACACCGGACGTTTCGTCGAAACTGAGTCGACAAGGCACACAGGGGATA
>NW_012031881.1:0-469 GCF_000956235.1 Wasmannia auropunctata | reverse complement strand
ATGCCTAAGTGACTGGAGTTCAGACGTGTGCTCTTCCGATCTCTTCTTCATTCGTTACATACGTAAACCCATGTGTTATACACCGAACGTGCATGTACACTCCGAGGAGTATACGCACAACGTCGGGTTTTGTTAAAAAAAGATCATGTATATTTTTGTTCTCATTCTCCCTATGATAGCGGCGCGTAGCCGCTCAGCCCTGACGCTAGATCGACGATGCGATACTCAGACGTCGAGGAACGTGCGTACTCAAAGTACGTAGAAAAATTTCGCTAAGGCGTACAAGTAAAGCGGGAAGAGAAATCCGCCAGGGATCTCGCACTTCCGTCGCACTCGTATACGTGGAGTTGATGTTCAGTAAGCGCCACGATTCATCCGATCACGTTCGTCTGAGAACGAGGGAAATCGCGGGACCAACACTATGTGCGCGCCACATAAGAGCCATTCGGTCTCTCGACACCGACTCGTA
>NW_012031880.1:0-477 GCF_000956235.1 Wasmannia auropunctata | reverse complement strand
GGAGGGCAAGTCTGGTGCCAGCAGCCGCGGTAATCCAGCTCCAATAGCGTATATTAAAGTTGTTGCGGTTAAAAAGCTCGTAGTTGAATCTGTGTCGCACACCGTCGGTTCACCGCTCGCGGTGTTAACTGGCGTGATGTGGGACGTCCTACCGGTGGGCTTAGCCTCGCGAGGGGCGGCCCAACTAATATCCCGTCGCGGTGCTCTTTACTGAGTGTCGAGTCGGGCCGGTACGTTTACTTTGAACAAATTAGAGTGCTTAAAGCAGGCTATCCTCGCCTGAATACTGCGTGCATGGAATAATGGAATAGGACCTCGGTTCTATTTTGTTGGTTTTCGGAACCCCGAGGTAATGATTAATAGGGACAGATGGGGGCATTCGTATTGCGACGTTAGAGGTGAAATTCTTGGATCGTCGCAAGACGGACAGAAGCGAAAGCATTTGCCAAAAATGTTTTCATTAATCAAGAACGAAAA
>NW_012031879.1:0-484 GCF_000956235.1 Wasmannia auropunctata | reverse complement strand
TCCCCTGTGTGCCTTGTCGACTCAGTCTTTAACGAGGATCCATTGGAGGGCAAGTCTGGTGCCAGCAGCCGCGGTAATTCCAGCTCCAATAGCGTATATTAAAGTTGTTGCGGTTAAAAAGCTCGTAGTTGAATCTGTGTCGCACACCGTCGGTTCACCGCTCGCGGTGTTTAACTGGCGTGATGTGGGACGTCCTACCGGTGGGCTTAGCCTCGCGAGGGCGGCCCAACTAATATCCCGTCGCGGTGCTCTTTACTGAGTGTCGAGTCGGGCCGGTACGTTTACTTTGAACAAATTAGAGTGCTTAAAGCAGGCTATCCTCGCCTGAATACTGCGTGCATGGAATAATGGAATAGGACCTCGGTTCTATTTTGTTGGTTTTCGGAACCCCGAGGTAATGATTAATAGGGACAGATGGGGGCATTCGTATTGCGACGTTAGAGGTGAAATTCTTGGATCGTCGCAAGACGGACAGAAGCGAAAA
>NW_012031877.1:0-438 GCF_000956235.1 Wasmannia auropunctata | reverse complement strand
TAGCTGGCATCGTTTATGGTTAGAACTAGGGCTGTATCTGATCGCCTTCGAACCTCTAACTTTCGTTCTTGATTAATGAAAACATTTTTGGCAAATGCTTTCGCTTCTGTCCGTCTTGCGACGATCCAAGAATTTCACCTCTAACGTCGCAATACGAATGCCCCCATCTGTCCCTATTAATCATTACCTCGGGGTTCCGAAAACCAACAAATAGAACCGAGGTCCTATTCCATTATTCCATGCACGCAGTATTCAGGCGAGGATAGCCTGCTTTAAGCACTCTAATTTGTTCAAAGTAAACGTACCGGCCCGACTCGACACTCAGTAAAGAGCACCGCGACGGGTATATTAGTTGGGGCCGCCCCTCGCGAGGCTAAGCCCCACCGGTAGGACGTCCCACATCACGCCAGTTAAACACCGCGAGCGGTGAACCGACGG
>NW_012031876.1:0-456 GCF_000956235.1 Wasmannia auropunctata | reverse complement strand
TAACCCAAAAGCTTTGGTTTCCCGGAAGCTGCCCGCCGAGTCATCGGAGGAACTTCGGCGGATCGCTAGCTGGCATCGTTTATGGTTAGAACTAGGGCGGTATCTGATCGCCTTCGAACCTCTAACTTTCGTTCTTGATTAATGAAAACATTTTTGGCAAATGCTTTCGCTTCTGTCCGTCTTGCGACGATCCAAGAATTTCACCTCTAACGTCGCAATACGAATGCCCCCATCTGTCCCTATTAATCATTACCTCGGGGTTCCGAAAACCAACAAAATAGAACCGAGGTCCTATTCCATTATTCCATGCACGCAGTATTCAGGCGAGGATAGCCTGCTTTAAGCACTCTAATTTGTTCAAAGTAAACGTACCGGCCCGACTCGACACTCAGTAAAGAGCACCGCGACGGGATATTAGTTGGGCCGCCCCTCGCGAGGCTAAGCCCACCGGTAGGA
>NW_012031875.1:0-342 GCF_000956235.1 Wasmannia auropunctata | reverse complement strand
ATCTTTAAAAAAATTAATATACATAACCTGCAGTCTCCAAAATAAGAGATTGCATTTTTAGTAATATTTTTTGTCTTTAAAAACAATAATATACATGTTGTCGAATTTTTACTAAATAGAGAGATTGCCTTTTTACGTAATATCTCTTTGTTTTAGTACACATTATACATATATATATATATATATATATATATATATATTTCTTCGAGTCTTCGAAATTAGAGATTGCATTTTCAGAAATATTTCTTTGCTTTAAAAACATTATATACGTGTCCTCGAGTTTTCGAAGTGAGGGATTACATTATTAAATAGTTCTTATTGCTTTTCAAGAAATTCAATAGA
>NW_012031874.1:0-403 GCF_000956235.1 Wasmannia auropunctata | reverse complement strand
TTTTAAGTGATGATATTTTAAGTTCTTATAAATTGAAAATTTTTGTTAATTGTTATAATTTTGTTAACGTTGTAATTAATAATAAGAGTGTTAAATATCTCGCGCCTATTTAAACTATCACGTTTCAGAGCTTGCGGTCGTTCTTGTTAATTAAATATAGGGTTTCTCTGGGCCCTGGGTGAGGGTCTGGCTCTTCTCCGATATTATTCACGATGTCTGAACGCTGTGACTCGCGCGAGTTCCGACTTTCTTGGTGTCCTTGATCCCCTCGCGGGGTATCTTTGGGCCCGGGGTCAGGGTCGGGCTCTCCTCCGGTCATCCAATCACTCGCGATGTTTGGACTAATCGAGCATTGTGTCTGGGCTTATCCTGGACCGAGTACATTAAACCAACATCCAGCTGG
>NW_012031873.1:0-465 GCF_000956235.1 Wasmannia auropunctata | reverse complement strand
CAGTTACTTTTTTTCAATAACTGCAACCTTGTTACTTTCTTTCTATGTGTAACTGTAACTTTGTTGGATTTTTTAAGTAACTAGTAACTTAATTTAATAGTTTATTACCTTTACAGTTACTTTATATATGTCAAATCGTTACTTTTATGGATCAAAATTATGCAACACTTTCGCTCAATCACCTAATCGTAATGTTGATGATTGTAATTATGTGAAATATTTAAATGCTCGTTCTATCTACAATTTTTTTCCATACAATCACAATCGTTTTGAATTGAGAGTTGTATCTCGTATTTATCAGGGTTGGGAAGTGACTCGTTACTTGTAACAAAGTTACAGTTACTTTTTTTCAATAACTGCAACCTTGTTACTTTCTTTCTATGTGTAACTGTAACTTTGTTGGATTTTTTAAGTAACTAGTAACTTAATTTAATAGTTTATTACCTTTACAGTTACTTTATATAT
>NW_012031872.1:0-685 GCF_000956235.1 Wasmannia auropunctata | reverse complement strand
CTTCTTTCTCTAGAGTTTTTAAATACTTCGTTTTGTTTCCTTGATCATCAAACCACAGACCATACAAATCTTGAAAAGCATTTTTAGCATTAGCTCCTGCTCCATTTAAGATACTGGTCATACAAGCTAGATCTATTCCTTCTTTTTCTAGAGTTTTTAAATATTTCGTTTTGTTTCCTTGATCATCAAACCAAAGATAATACAAACCTTGGAAGGCATCTTTAGCCTTAGCTCCTGCTTTACCTAGGATACTAGAGATACGAACTAGGTCTATTTTCTCCTCTTCTAAAGTTTTTAAATACTTTGTTTTGTTTCCTTGATCATCAAACCAAAGGTCATACAAACCTTGAAAAGCATTTTTAGCATTAGCTCCTGCTCCACTTAAAACACTGGAGATATGAGCTAGATTTACTTCTTCTTTCTCTAGAGTTTTTAAATATTTCGTTTTGTTTCCTTGATCATCAAACCAAAGGTCATATAAACCTTGAAAAGCATCTTTAACCTTAGCTCCTGCTCCATTTAAGATACTGGTCATACAAGCTAGATCTATTCCTTCTTTCTCTAGAGTTTTTAAATACTTCGTTTTGTTTCCTTGATCATCAAACCACAGACCATACAAATCTTGAAAAGCATTTTTAGCATTAGCTCCTGCTCCATTTAAGATACTGGTCATACAAGCTAGATC
>NW_012031871.1:0-366 GCF_000956235.1 Wasmannia auropunctata | reverse complement strand
CTTTTTTAAGTAACGGAATTGTCAATTTTATATTTTTTATTTTGAATTATTATCATTTATTATTATTAAATTATTTCATTATTTAATAATAATAATTATTATATAATAATAATGATAATTATATAATATAATATTAATTATATAATAATAATAATAATATTAATTATATATAATAATATTAATTATATAACAATAATAATAATAATATTAATTATTATTTTTATTAAATAATGAAATAATTTAATAATAATAAATGATAATAATTCAAAATAAAAAATATAAAACTGACAATTCCGTTACTTAAAAAAGTTTTTTTGAAATTTTGTTTACAAAACCTTTCTTGTCGAGCTATCTCAGATTTAAAAA
>NW_012031870.1:0-409 GCF_000956235.1 Wasmannia auropunctata | reverse complement strand
TAATATGTGATGCCAAGTTAGTATTCCATAAAAATTGCATTACCTTACTGAAAATATAAGTATATTACTTATATGAAAGATTTGATATCAATAAATGGCGCCAAGTTATAATCCCATAAAAATTACGTTACGTTATCCTACTTAAGTCACATATGTATGTATATCATTTGTATACAAAATTTAATATTGAATTTAATATGGATTGTTCTTAAAAGTGATCCCAAGTTATAATCCCTCAAGTTACATTTATTTTCAAAGGAGGTATTAAAGTTTTAAATTGCGCTAATTACAAAGAGAATCTCGTTATCTTGAAAATGAATTGTTATACTATTTTTAAAAAATAACATTCAAGTGGGATAGTATCTCTTATAAAACAATAAAACCCAAGTGAAACGTATTTTTGAACCAA
>NW_012031869.1:0-368 GCF_000956235.1 Wasmannia auropunctata | reverse complement strand
TGGCATTTCATCTTTCAATTAAAATAAAAGATTAATTATAATTTATAGTGTAATATATAAATTATAATTAATATAATGTAATAATCTTTTTGACATACCTTATCTGTATCTGTAATATGGATATAAATAAAGAAAAAAATGTAAATGAATCTGATCTTTCATTTGTCTACAAAAATAAATGATTATAGTTATAACAATAATATAAATAAATATCGTTAATTATAGCAATAATATTATAAATATTATAAATATGATGTAATCTTTTAACATCTTATCTGTATCTGTAATATTCATCCAACAGATGGTTTACATTTCTGTTATGGTAATAAATAAAAAAATCATATAAGAATATGCCGATATGCGATACG
>NW_012031866.1:0-661 GCF_000956235.1 Wasmannia auropunctata | reverse complement strand
TTCTTTTTCAAATTCAAAAAGGATTTCGTTTCACGTCCATAAGAATTCGTAATGAATTTAATATTCACATACATAGATACACTGAGAAAAAAGATTTTAACAAAAAAATTTTTTTTATTTTACGATTATATATTATTATTTTTAGAGTTTAATTTGTGTTTAATTATTTCGCATTATTTCTATTTTATTAATTACAATTTATACGCGGGTTTACAATTTTTGAAAACACATCGAGATTCGAACCTGAGATCTCTAGAACATCGAACTTATACGCTAACGCTGAGCTAATGATACTTCGATACGAAGGATTTATTCTTTTCAGTATATATTACGTTATATATTATATATTTTTATTATTTAGTATGAGTTATTGTTATGCTACGAATTCGGATATTTAATTCGCAATATATAATATTTTATAAATTATTATGTCTTTAAATAATTTTTTATCTAAAGATATATATTTTTTATTTTTTGAAAATCAAATAAATTTATTAATTATTCTTTTAATTTTATTCTTAATTTTATTCTTTAATTTCATTATTCTTTTAATTTATTATATATATATATTTATTTATATCTGAAATATAACATAAAATTGTTTTTTTTTACATTTTTATTATTTTTATTAGAAATAAGACTTTAATTTTAATTTAGCCGA
>NW_012031865.1:0-587 GCF_000956235.1 Wasmannia auropunctata | reverse complement strand
GCCTAAGTGACTGGAGTTCAGACGTGTGCTCTTCCGATCTTTAGACAGACCCCTACGCAAGGTAGAAAGTGTATTAAGTTGAATATTTATTAAATTTTCGCCTTACTAAACAAGTAGGAGCATTAAAGCACGTATTTTCTGTTTCTGCAATAGATATTAGCTAAATAATAAGGGGCGGAGCCCCTCCCCCCTGCACCTCCCCACCCCGCTTGCGCCCATACTACCTATTGGGGGGAGGGCGAAACCCCCCAACCCCCCATTGGGATTATTTTTTTTGTTACTTTTTTTGTTAATAACTTTTTAACGAATAACGAGCGACGGCTAAAACCTTTTGATAGTTACTCAGGGTCATGACCTTGACAACATATGTGAAGGTCAAGGTCATTGGGGCTGGATCCGTTGTTATCAATATTTACCCAATTCACTCCCAAGCGTTACTTTAAATAAAAGTTCTCATTTAAAATCAAAAGTTGACTTTCAAATGACCTTCAGGAGTGTCTTCAAGGTCACAGTAAAGGTTATCATTTTGTGTACCCTTTCACATCCTACAACTTGTGTCTGAAACATTTTTCTCAAAAATGCTTTAC
>NW_012031864.1:0-382 GCF_000956235.1 Wasmannia auropunctata | reverse complement strand
TAATTTAATTTAATTTTTTTTTTAATTTAATGAGAGTTATATTAAATTTTGATTTTCTTTCACAACATGTTGAATTTGAGTAACAAATGTCTACACAATTTAAACACAATTTACTAATTTAAGAAATTTTTAATTATATTATTCTTTCTATTAATATAAAACTCTGTGCTTTGAAAATATTACTATTGAAACATGTACATACTCACACGAATAATACTTCGTAAACCTTCGTGATAGCATAGCGTAATCTTTTAAAACGCGAACTTCTATATCACTCGTAAATATGTTCCAATGTTCATCAATTGCTATGTACAATTCTTGCAACTGGTTAGACCAAACGTAAAAACGTGATATGACACATCATATATAAAATAGATCGGAA
>NW_012031863.1:0-312 GCF_000956235.1 Wasmannia auropunctata | reverse complement strand
TATTTTTATTGCTTTTCAAAAAATAATATCCACATCCTCAATCCCTCGGAGTGAAAGATTGCATTTTTAGAGAAAAATTTCTTTGCTTTAGAAGCATTATATACATATCCTCGACTATTCGAAGTGAGAAATTGCATTTTTAGAAACATTTCTATGCTTTATAAAAATTATATACATGTCCTCGGGTCTTCGAAGTAAGAAATAATATTTTTAATCATTTTTATACTTTTATAATTATATGCATATCCTCGAGTGTTCGAAGTGAGAGATTGCATTTTTTTGAAACTGAGTCGACAAGGCACACAGGGGATA
>NW_012031862.1:0-529 GCF_000956235.1 Wasmannia auropunctata | reverse complement strand
AAATCCGAAACATCAAAACGAAACTCTATAACTCTATAATATCTAGCCACTTAATTGCAAAATCTTTAGAGAATGTGCTCATAATTGATTGAAGGTATATTATATATGTTCGTTATACGTTAAAAATTGAGTTAGCTCTTCGTAGTGAACCGATAAGATGGTTTAAAAAAATCAGGAAAAAAATTTTTTTTTAAGTTTCAAGTACCCATTTCAAAAATTTGAAAAAATTATATGTTATAGGATAGCATCTAATAATTTTACGGTAAAATTTTGGTGGTGGTACAAGATAGCTAAAAAAAATAAATAAAAATATTTTTTTTGCAATGTTTCTGGCCTCAAAAAATCTTCGAAATTTTTTTACAAATGTATCTTATCTACATCTACAACATATATTTTTTTTTTTGAAAATTGAGTCGTTTAATAGATATAAATTTTTTTTGAAATTTTGATTTTCATTTCTCGCACCCCAACGGTTGAATATTAAGGGCTAATGTTTGGTAGAATTGTAACTGATATTGATAGCAACTAA
>NW_012031861.1:0-336 GCF_000956235.1 Wasmannia auropunctata | reverse complement strand
TTTAAATCAAAATTTTAAGAATTCCTTGTATCTACCAGTATAATTATAATTATCGTATGTTAACAAATTCATTTATTTTGTATCAAGTTAGTTGCATAAAGTTAGTCGTAAAATAAAGAAAATGAAAATCCGAAACATCAAAACGAAACTCTATAACTCTATAATATCTAGCCACTTAATTGCAAAATCTTTAGAGAATGTGCTCATAATTGATTGAAGGTATATTATATATGTTCGTTATACGTTAAAAATTGAGTTAGCTCTTCGTAGTGAACCGATAAGATGGTTTAAAAAAAATCAGGAAAAAAATTTTTTTTAAGTTTCAAGTACCCATTT
>NW_012031860.1:0-476 GCF_000956235.1 Wasmannia auropunctata | reverse complement strand
TCAAAAAAATGTATGTAATATGGCTTATACAGGAATTGCAGCGACATTATTGCCTGCTGGAAAAACAGTACATAAAACATTTAGGTTACCAGTACCATTATTTTATGATTCAGTGTCATCAATTAAAATTCAATCTAAAAAGGCAAACAATTTAAGAGAAGCAGACATTTTCATGGGATGAGGCACCAATGTCACCTAGATATGCTTTAGAAATTATGGATCAAACATTACGTGATGTTATGAATAATAAATTACCCTTTGGAGGAAAAATTGTTATACTGGGAGGAGACTTTAGACAACTTCTTCCAATAAAGAACAATGCTACACGAGAAGAAATTATTAATCTATCAATAAAATTTAGCTCTCTATGGAAGTATTTCAGAAAATTTTATTTAACACAGAATATGCGAGTATTAGAAGAGGAGATTGATTTCGCAAAATATTTAATCGATATGGGAAACGGGATATTAAACAAT
>NW_012031859.1:0-487 GCF_000956235.1 Wasmannia auropunctata | reverse complement strand
TAAAAAGGTGAAATAAGGAGAAGATTAATTAAATCTTTACTATTAACATTATTTAATTATACTTAATATGAAGTGAATACATCTTTACAACTTATAGTATAAATAAAACAGTAAAATCACAAATTTGTGTTAAGAATATTGTTTATTATTTTATTAATGTCTTTTAGAGTAACAATAATATAATACATTAATATAATATAATAACAATAATATAATGAAGTGATATTAATAAAATTACAAATAATGTAAATATAATATTTATGGTTCAAACTGATTACAAATATGATGATCATGAAAAAAATGTTGTATGCAAAGAGATTGCTTACACCATGCACAAGTTATAATAGCAATATTGCCGCAAATATCGCATGTTGCTTTTGAATGTTTTTTAAAACAAAAATTGACTGGTGTATCAAATTTATCTGGTTTAATATCTACATAACCACTTTTATGCCTGTCTCTTATACACATCTCTGAGCGGGCTGGC
>NW_012031857.1:0-336 GCF_000956235.1 Wasmannia auropunctata | reverse complement strand
CTGGAGTTCAGACGTGTGCTCTTCCGATCTATGATCTCGCAAATTATCATGATTATCGTACGATATTAATCCTATAAGATACATAAAGGATGTAGAGAAGAGTAAAGCACATTATACATTCTACTACTTTAAGAATTTTACTAAAAATAATCTTTTAGCAGAATAGCGAATCGAGTAATTAAAATACAAGCATATAAGAAACGAGTAATTAAAATACAAGCATATAGAGAAACGTTGCATCACCAGATTTTAATTCTAACGCTCTCCACAATTACAAATTACAATAATAATTAATATTATACGGTAATCATGATAATTTGCGAGATCATTTTTATA
>NW_012031856.1:0-649 GCF_000956235.1 Wasmannia auropunctata | reverse complement strand
CGTCAATGTAAAAACAATCAAATTATAGAATAGGCCAAACTAACGAGCACTAATAAGGTGACGCTTAAATATAAAACATAAAATTTATTTTAATCAAATAAGCGCGGTACATGATTCGGCTTTACTTAGCCTTCTTCAGCCGCCAAAAATTAAATAAATAGCGAATGGAAATATATGAGTCACATAACCGATGTATAACAATAAATTAGTGTAAAGTAGGAGTCAAATATAAAATGTACATAAAGTAATCGGCATTAAGAAATAGCAATTTAGAATCAATATGATCATAGTGGTCGTCGAAATTTCTCTTTTATTCTGGAGCAATCTCTTTGTCCACATTATAAAACTTCTCAATAGAGTGGCAATTCCGTTGGAAGTATTGTGAAAATTTGTCGAATAACCAAGTTAATATCGTCAACTATGGAAATTCAATGACCGTAATTAAAATAAAAAATAAGTAGTGCATGTAAAGAAATATTAAAAACTTACTAACAAGGGAACCTCGCAAAGTGTCAAATTCTGATCTTAACGAAACTTTTTATACATGTAGGTTACCTAAATAGATGAATTTAGAAATTAGCAGTTGCGGCCCAAGAACGGTTTAAAAGGATGAAACCACCCCTTATATATAAATTAAAGATCGGAAGAG
>NW_012031855.1:0-341 GCF_000956235.1 Wasmannia auropunctata | reverse complement strand
CTAAGCGCGATCTAATTGATTAACTTTATTCGTTAATAACTCTGTAAATAATGGTCTGAGCCAAAATTGAAAGAGGAACTTTTAGTTCAAAATTTCATTCTCTTTCACGCCTTGAAATATTAATTAAGCGTTACGGGACACCCTGTATACATATGAAATAGCTAAGAAAGCTAATAAAGTTCTAACAATGTGAGGCAAGCTCGTCAATGTAAAAACAATCAAATTATAGAATAGGCCAAACTAACGAGCACTAATAAGGTGACGCTTAAATATAAAACATAAAATTTATTTTAATCAAATAAGCGCGGTACATGATTCGGCTTTACTTAGCCTTCTTCAGC
>NW_012031854.1:0-332 GCF_000956235.1 Wasmannia auropunctata | reverse complement strand
TAAAAATGCAATCTTTTACTCCGAAGGATTGAGGATATGCATATAATTTTTTGAAAAGCAATAAAAATTTCTATAAATATAATCTCTCACTTCGAACACTCGAGGACATGTATATAATGTTTTTAAAGCAAAGGAATAGTTTTAGTAAAATGTAATCTGTTACTTCGAAGACTCGAGGACATCTATATAATCATTTTAAAGCAAATAAATATTTCTAAAAATGCAATCTCTCACTTCGTAGACTCGAGGACCGGCACATAATTTTATTAAAACAAATAAATATTTCTAAAAACAATCTCTGACTCCGAAGATAGATCGGAAGAGCACACGTC
>NW_012031853.1:0-565 GCF_000956235.1 Wasmannia auropunctata | reverse complement strand
TTTAAGACATGACTTAAAAACGTCATACAGTCGTCTTTCAGCCCAATCTTATGGACGTCTCTTTTCAAACGTCTAGCGAATGTCTTTTTTAAAGACATCTTTAAGACATGACTTAAAGACGTCATACAGTCGTCTTTTAGCCCAGTCTTATGGACGTCTCTTTTCAGACGTCTAGCGAATGTCCTTTTTAAAGACGTCTTTAAGACATGACTTAAAAACGTCACAAAGACGTCTTTTTGACAAACGTCTCTTTTCAAACGTCTAGCGAATGTCATTTTTATAGACGTCTTTAAGACATGACTTAAAGACGTCATAAAGTTGTCTTTCAGTCCAGTCTTATGGACGTCTCTTTTCAGACGTCTAGCGAATGTCCTTTTTAAAGACGTCTTTAGGACATGACTTAAAGACGTCATAAAGTCGTCTTTCAGTCCAGTCTTATGGACGTCTCTTTTCAGACGTCTAGCGAATGTCCTTTTTAAAGACGTCTTTAAGACATGACTTAAAGACGTCATACAGTCGTCTTTCAGCCCAATCTTATGGACGTCTCTTTTCAAACGTCTAGCGA
>NW_012031852.1:0-403 GCF_000956235.1 Wasmannia auropunctata | reverse complement strand
TAAAGTAGATAAAAATTAGAGTGAGATTGAAGACAAGATTCAGAAGGAACAGAAAAAGATACAATAAAAAGATAACATGTTTAAAGCTAAATCTTTAATTATCTTTAATATATAATTCACTTTTAATTTACATATTAAAATGTTGTTTAGTACATGTTGCGGTACGAAATATAAATTTCGGATAAATTATTCCTTTTCTATTTGTTATGTAACTACATATTTGGTGTTATTTTTCCATAATGTGTACGTAATATATTGTGATGCATTTACTTTATATAGAATCCAATATTCATATTTGGAAATAAGTTAATATTTCTTAGAAACCAAATAAAGTTAAAGTTAATAGCTTATAAAATTAGTTTAAGTAAATTAATTTTTGTGATGTAAATTCAGATTAAATTAA
>NW_012031851.1:0-507 GCF_000956235.1 Wasmannia auropunctata | reverse complement strand
GATGCAAAAAGAATCCCTTTTAGAAAAAAAATTCTTTTTGCATCTGAAAAAGAGTAATTTATTTATTATTTAGCTACTTATGTTTTGATATTTTCTTATGATTTTGTTTTATTGTGTCTTATAAAAAACTAAAGTAGATAAAAATTAGAGTGAGATTGAAGACAAGATTCAGAAGGAACAGAAAAAGATACAATAAAAAGATAACATGTTTAAAGCTAAATCTTTAATTATCTTTAATATATAATTCACTTTTAATTTACATATTAAAATGTTGTTTAGTACATGTTGCGGTACGAAATATAAATTTCGGATAAATTATTCCTTTTCTATTTGTTATGTAACTACATATTTGGTGTTATTTTTCCATAATGTGTACGTAATATATTGTGATGCATTTACTTTATATAGAATCCAATATTCATATTTGGAAATAAGTTAATATTTCTTAGAAACCAAATAAAGTTAAAGTTAATAGCTTATAAAATTAGTTTAAGTAAATTAATTTTT
>NW_012031850.1:0-353 GCF_000956235.1 Wasmannia auropunctata | reverse complement strand
AGACGTCCATAAGACTGGACTGAAAGACGACTTTATGACGTCTTTAAGTCATGTCTTAAAGACATCTTTAAAACAGACATTCGCTAGACGTTTGAAAAGAGACGTTTGTCAAAAAGACGTCTTTGTAACGTCTTTAAGTCAAGTCTTAAAGACGTCTTTTTTGAGACGTTTAACAAATGTCTTTTAGACATATATGTTCTCTGGGTGCAATCTTACATGTTCGTCCAAACGATGCTGCGAGAAAGAAAACGAAAAGCGATGAAGTGGATGAGAACGATTACCCGCTGGTGATTCGCGCCAATACAATACGATGAAGAGCGAGATCAAGTACGCGTATCGGATAAATTTCACAA
>NW_012031849.1:0-422 GCF_000956235.1 Wasmannia auropunctata | reverse complement strand
TAGGTCTTCGTCGTCAAGGAAGTGCATGTCTATGTGGTTGCCATCGAGGAATTAAATTTTTACGTGTCATCTAAGTCTTCGTCATCAAAGAAATAAATGTCTGCGTGGTCGTCGTCGAAGAAATGAATATCTACGTGTTCGCTGTCGAGGAACTAAGTGTCTAGGTGTTGTCTAGATCTTTATCGTCGAAGAAGTGAATGTCTATGTAGTCGTCGTTGAGGAAGTGAATATCTACGTAGTCGCCGTCGAGAAATTAAGTATCTAGGTGTCGTCTCGCTTTTCTCGCGACTTTCTTGTCTCTTTTACAATTCTCTCATCTCTCCTATGGTTTTTTTTATCTTTCTCATGGCTTTTTCGCCTTTCTCACAGCTTTCTCGTCTGTTTCTTTGCTCAGATCGGAAGAGCACACGTCTGAACTCCAG
>NW_012031848.1:0-539 GCF_000956235.1 Wasmannia auropunctata | reverse complement strand
CCGTCGAGTCTACGTGTCATCTAGGTTTTTGCCATCGAAGAAGTGAATGTCTACGTGATCGTCATTGAGGAAGTAAGTGTCTACGGGTCCATCGTCGAGAACTAAGTGTCTAGGTATCGTCTAGATCTTTGCTATCGAGAAAGTGAATATCTACGTAGTCGCTGTCGAGGAACTAATTGTCTATGTGTCATTTAGATCTTCGCTATCGAAAAAGTGAATATCTATGTGGTCGCTGTCGAGGAAATGAGTGTCTACGTGTTTGTCGTCGAAGAACTAAGTGTTTAGGTATCATCTAGGTCTTTGCCGTCGAAGAAGTGAATGTCTACGTGGTTGAGGAATTTCGTGTCTATGTGTCATCTAGGTCTTCGCCATCGAAAAAGTGAATATCTACGTGACCACCGTTGAGTGAGTGAGGGTTTACGTGTTTGCCGTCGTAGAACTAAGAGTCTAGATGCTGTCTAGGTCTTCGTCGTCAAGGAAGTGCATGTCTATGTGGTTGCCATCGAGGAATTAAATGTCTACGTGTCATCTAAGTCTTC
>NW_012031847.1:0-365 GCF_000956235.1 Wasmannia auropunctata | reverse complement strand
TACCGCCGGCGGGGCTGACGCGCGGTCGGCGGCCAAGTTCCACGCCGCGTGTTGCTTTTCGCCGACGGGGCTGGGCGCGCGGCTAAGTCCCTCGCCGCGTGTTGCTTTCGCTTCACGGGGCTGGGCGCGCGGCTAATTCCCTCGCCGCGTGTTGCTTTCGCTTCACGGGGCTGGGCGCGCGGCTAATTCCCTCGCCGCGTGTTGCTTTCGCCGACGGGGCCGACAGGCGCTCCGCGGCCAAGTACCTCGCCTGACACGTCGGGCCAGCGCTCGGTCAGGTTAGCCTCCGGTCAGGTTAGCGCTCGGTCAGGTTAGCGCTCGGTCAGGCTAGCGCGTACGTCGGGCCTACCGCCGGCGGGGCTGAA
>NW_012031846.1:0-624 GCF_000956235.1 Wasmannia auropunctata | reverse complement strand
CGCGTCAACTTGTGAACTGCAGGACACATGAACATCGTCATTTCGAACGCACATTGCGGTCCACGGATACAATTCCCGGACCACGCCTGGCTGAGGGTCGTTTTAGTACCAACAGACTGCTTGCGCCCACTCTCGTCGTCGCGCACCCGCCTTAACACTTTGGTGGTGCGCGCGACGATATAGAGAGAGGAGCGTACGAGCGATCGTTGGACGTTCGCCGAGCTGAGCGAGACGCGCTCCCTCCCATCTTTCGGGGCCGTGCTGGCCTCCGAGGAGGAGAGAGGAGCCAGTCTTCCCTGGGCGTCGTCCGAAATGACACAAACGAGTGGGAGAGGAGAAGAATGAGGGTTGTTGACCGAGGCGTCAACGAGATCTGGCGCGGGCGCGCGCGCGACGAAGGTGTCGCGCCGCCGCCGCCCGGAGACCAAGAGCGCCCCAAGTACAAGTGGAGATATATATATATAAGATACGTTCGCCCGAGGAGAGAAGAGCGCACGACGAGACCTCGACGCGAGAGTCACGTCGCGCCGCTCCGCGCCGCCGCCCTGCGTAGGCCGCCCCACCGTACTCTCGGTGAGAGGTGCGCCTCGAGAGAGGTGCGCGCGCGTGCAAAAATGGAGCCGA
>NW_012031845.1:0-492 GCF_000956235.1 Wasmannia auropunctata | reverse complement strand
CGAAAGCACGCAAGATGAACGATTACCCGGAACGGTGGATCACTTGGCTCGTGGGTCGATGAAGAACGCAGCTAATTGCGCGTCAACTTGTGAACTGCAGGACACATGAACATCGACATTTCGAACGCACATTGCGGTCCACGGATACAATTCCCGGACCACGCCTGGCTGAGGGTCGTTTTAGTACCAACAGACTGCTTGCGCCCACTCTCGTCGTCGCGCACCCGCCTTAACGACTTTGGTGGTGCGCGCGACGATATAGAGAGAGGAGCGTACGAGCGATCGTTGGACGTTCGCCGAGCTGAGCGAGACGCGCTCCCTCCCATCTTTCGGGGCCGTGCTGGCCTCCGAGGAGGAGAGAGGAGCCAGTCTTCCCTGGGCGTCGTCCGAAATGACACAAACGAGTGGGAGAGGAGAAGAATGAGGGTTGTTGACCGAGGCGTCAACGAGATCTGGCGCGGGCGCGCGCGCGACGAAGGTGTCGCGCCGCCA
>NW_012031844.1:0-439 GCF_000956235.1 Wasmannia auropunctata | reverse complement strand
ATTACAGAGTAGTTGGGAGGGACCTTATTTGATAATTAGGAAACTTAGTGATGTAGTGTATTGCATTCGCAAGTCGAACAAAAATAAAAACAAAATTGTTCATCTCGATAGATTAGCGCCTTATTTAGAAAGATGTTTAGAAAGCGATTAATTTAATAAACCGGAGCCCGATTATATGAAATGTATATAGATTGTCTTTGTATTTATTATGTTTACTGCGTATTTGATTTACTTTCAGTTATAATACACGGCGGATGAAGTCTCCCTGAGATGATTGGCGAGAACTGGAACGGACAGAGAACGGATTTATGGAGGCAACTGCCTGGAACAAGAAAAGAAAAACAAGGGAGCAGCAGTAAAATGCCGCCGTGCGGAGTTTCTTTTTTTTTAAGAAGACTGTCTCGCTCACGGTTTTTGATAGTGGTTTTTCCGTGAGACT
>NW_012031843.1:0-800 GCF_000956235.1 Wasmannia auropunctata | reverse complement strand
TCTCCGGACCCGACCCGAAAATTTTCTAAGTCTCGCGCGGCGTGTTGTTTTCGCGCGGCGTGTTGCTTTCGCCACGTTTACCTCCGGCGCAAAATTCTCCGCTATCGAGGCGAACGGACGACGGGGGTGCACGGGTGCACTCGGGTGGCCAAATAGACGTGCGGGCACGCGAATCGACGTAATATTAAGGGCGCCAGCGGGGATGCGAAGCGTCGATCGGCCAGGTTTACCTCCGGACCCGACCCGAAAATTTTCTAAGTCCCGCGCGGAGTGTTGCTTTCGCGCGGAGTGTTGCTTTTGCCGCGTTTACCTCTGGCGCCGAAAATTCTCCGCTATCGAGGCGAACGGACGACGGGGGTGCACGGAGGCACTCGCGTGGCCGAATAGACGTGCGGGCACGCGAATCGACGTAATATTAAGGGCGCTAGCGGGGAAGCGTCGATCGGCCAGGTTTACCTCCGGACCCGACCCGAAAATTTTCTAAGTCCCGCGCGGCGTGTTGCTTTCGCGCGGCGTGTTGCTTTCGCCGCGTTTACCTCCGACGACGAAAATTCTCCGCTATCGAGGCGAACGGTCGAAAGGGATGCACTGGGGCACTTGAGTGGCCGAACAGAGGTGCGGGCACGCGAATCGACGTAATATTAAGGGCGCCAGCGGGGAAGCGAAGCGTCGATCGGCCAGGTTTACCTCCGGACCCGACCCGAATATTTTCTAAGTCCCGCGCGGCGTGTTGCTTTCGCGCGGCGTTTGGTTTCGCCGCGTTTACCTCCGGCGCCAAAACTGAGTCGACAAGGCACACA
>NW_012031842.1:0-698 GCF_000956235.1 Wasmannia auropunctata | reverse complement strand
TTACCTCCGGACCCGACCCGAAAATTTTCTAAGTCCCGCGCGGCGTGTTCGCTTTTCGCGCGGAGTGTTGCTTCGCCGAGTTACTTCCGGCGCCGAAAATTCTCCGCTATCGAGGCGAACGGACGACGGGGGTGCACGGGGGCATTCGGGTGGCCGAATAGACGTGCGGGCACGCGAATCGACGTAATATTAAGGGCGCCAGCGGGGATGCGAAGCGTCGATCGGCCAGGTTTACCTCCGGACCCGACAGTAGCCAAAAATTTTTTAAGTCCCGCGCGGCGTGTTGCTTTCGCCGCGTTTACCTCCGGCGCCGAAAATTCTCCGCTATCGAGGCGAACGGACGACGGGGGTGCACGGGGGCACTCGGGTGGCCGAATAGACGTGCGGGCACGCGAATCGACGTAATATTAAGGGCGCCAGCGGGGATGCGAAGCGTCGATCGGCCAGGTTTACCTCCGGACCCGACCCGAAAATTTTCTAAGTCTCGCGCGGCGTGTTGTTTTCGCGCGGCGTGTTGCTTTCGCCACGTTTACCTCCGGCGCAAAAATTCTCCGCTATCGAGGCCGAACGGACGACGGGGGTGCACGGGTGCACTCGGGTGGCCAAATAGACGTGACGGGTCACGCGAATCGACGTAATATTAAGGGCGCCAGCGGGGATGCGAAGCGTCGATCGGCCAGGTTTACCTCCGGACCCGA
>NW_012031841.1:0-397 GCF_000956235.1 Wasmannia auropunctata | reverse complement strand
TAACTGAGCTGATGAGCTAAAGGTAGTTGTCTTACGCTAAAACAAACGTTTTTAATTAAGTTGCATAGAAGCTGGATCCAGTGTCTGGGCACTGGGATGACACCCCACTAGTGGGAATTGCTCCCAAACTACAACGTTCGTACAGTTGTGCATCACGGACTGGAATGACATCATAGGGGCCACTCGGATGACAAAAAAAGGAGCACTGACCATTTTCGGTCTCTTAAGTTACTTTAGCTACAAACATTAAGAAATTTATCAAACGAAAAAAAAGGTAAAAGAAGCCCTAGTCATTGTCTATTTTCAGTATTGGCGTTTTTTAAGTCTTAAACGCTGCAATTTAGCTGCTTTTAAACGGCAACTAACCTTAGAGATCGGAAGAGCACACGTCTGAACT
>NW_012031840.1:0-458 GCF_000956235.1 Wasmannia auropunctata | reverse complement strand
TATCCCCTGTGTGCCTTGTCGACTCAGTTTCGATTCTCGCCGTTTGAAGCTCGGAAACGTCGTATCCTTTCGTTCGCGGCGTTTCCACCATTCAAACGTCGAATCTCGACGTGCGAAGCGCGGAACCGCCGGATCCGAGCGCCCGCGACGTTCCCACCGCTCAAACGTCGATTCTCGCCGTTTGAAGCTCGGAAACGTCGTATCCTTGCGTTCGCGGCGTTTCCACCATTCAAACGTCGAATCTCGACGTGCGAAGCGCGGAACCGCCGGATCCGAGCGCCCGCGACGTTCCCACCGCTCAAACGTCGATTCTCGCCGTTTGAAGCTCGGAAACGTCGTATCCTTGCGTTCGCGGCGTTTCCACCATTCAAACGTCGAATCTCGACGTGCGAAGCGCGGAACCGCCGGATCCGAGCGCCCGCGACGTTCCCACGCTCAAACGTCGATTCTCGCCGTTT
>NW_012031839.1:0-719 GCF_000956235.1 Wasmannia auropunctata | reverse complement strand
TTAGCCGAGCGGTACGATGCGGTTCGTGCGTACACGTTACTCGTGTCTCGTACGGCTTCTCGAACGTCTATGAAACACGGACCGTGATCGTTGCGATGCACGTCGGTCGTTCTTCTCGCTATTGAAGCGGAGAAGTCGTCGACTCTCGCACGGAGGGTGAGTTACATCGTTCGACGTATTCGGCGACTCGTTCGACGAAACGTCCGGTGTTCGCTCGCGCTTGCCGAAGCGTGCCGTCCAATATAATATTATATACAAACACAGCATTGCCACGAGTCGGTGTCGAGAGACCGAATGGCTCTTATGTGGCGCGCACATAGTGTTGGTCCCGCGATCTTCCCTCGTTCTCAGACGAACGTGATCGGATGAATCGTGGCGCTTACTGAACATCAACTCCACGTATACGAGTGCGACGGAAGTGCGAGATCCCCTGGCGGATTTCTCTTCCCGCTTTACTGTAGGCCTTAAGTCGAAATTTTTCTACGTACTTTGAGTACGCAACGTTTCCTCGACGTCTGAGTATCGCATCGTCGATCCTAGACGTTCAGGGCTGAGCGGCTACGCGCCGCTATCATAGGGAGAATGAGAACAAAAAATATACATGATCTTTTTTTTAACAAAACCCGACGTTGTTGCGTATACTCCTCGGAGTGTACATTGCACGTTCGGTGTATAACACATGGGTTTACGTATGTAACGAATGAAGAAGCAGAGTGTCG
>NW_012031837.1:0-450 GCF_000956235.1 Wasmannia auropunctata | reverse complement strand
TACATGGATATGATTTTATTAAAGGAAATAAATAATTTTAAAAATTTCTCTTTTTGAAAACTCGAGGACATATATATAATTTTTATAAAGCATAGAAATATTTCTAAAAATACAACGTCTCACTTCGAGGATATGTATATGATTTTTTTTATAGCAAAGAAATATTTCTAAAAATACAATTTCTTCTTTCGAAGACTCGAGCACACGTATATAATATTTTTAAAGCAAACAAATATTTCAAAAAATGCAATCTCTCACTTCGAACACTCGAGGATATGCATATAATTATAAAAGTAATAAAAATGATTAAAAATATTATTTCTTACTTCGAAGACCCGAGGACATGTATATAATTTTTATAAAGCATAGAAATGTTTCTAAAAATGCAATTTCTCACTTCGAATAGTCGAGGATATGTATATAATGCTTCTAAAGCAAAGAAATTTTTCT
>NW_012031836.1:0-369 GCF_000956235.1 Wasmannia auropunctata | reverse complement strand
ATACGAAGTTATTACGTTATCCTTGCGTTCGCGGCGTTTCTACCATTCAAACGTCGAATCTCGACGTGCGAAGCGCGGAACCGCCGGATCCGAGCGCCCGCGACGTTCCCACCGCTCAAACGTCGATTCTCGCCGTTTGAAGCTCGGAAACGTCGTATCCTTGCGTTCGCGGCGTTTCTACCATTCAAACGTCGAATCTCGACGTGCGAAGCGCGGAACCGCCGGATCCGAGCGCCCGCGACGTTCCCACCGCTCAAACGTCGATTCTCGCCGTTTGAAGCTCGGAAACGTCGTATCCTTGCGTTCGCGACGTTCCCACCGCTCAAACGTCGATTCTCGCCGTTTGAAGCTCGGAAACGTCGTATCCTA
>NW_012031835.1:0-1187 GCF_000956235.1 Wasmannia auropunctata | reverse complement strand
TCCGGCCGCGGGAAGATGGGCGCCGGCCAGCCCAGTGGCCCGACGCCCCCCCATGACCCGCCCGGGAGCTCCCTGACTCGCCACCAACGCCCCACCGCCCCCAACCAGGGGGGAAGGAATTGGGGCGCCAAGGGCGCCCTCCCGATCGGCGGCGGGGGGGGCAGCGGGGCTATAGCCCCGGTTGCCCCCCCCCCGCCGTCACGAACCCCGGTTGGCCGGGCCGGCGGGGGGCCCGCGGGCACCCGCGCCACGCCCCCGCCCGGCACGACCCCTTCCACCGAGAGGGAGTCTCCCTCTCTCCCTCTCCCTCTCCGCCTCCTCCTTCCGCCGCATCACTGCTTCGCAGAAGGAGGAGACGGCCCTCCACGATTCCTCGCTCCCGACCATCTTGCGTGCAAGTGCCGGGAGCGAGAGATCGTCCCCCACCACTGCGGTCAGGGCCCCGCGCTCGGCAACCCACGCCGGACACATTTCCAGCGTGTGCCGCGCGGAGTCCAGACCGGCCGCGCAGTGGTGGCACTCTGGCGTGCGTTCTCTCCCGATCCTATGCAGGTACTCACCGAAGCAACCATGCCCGGTGAACACCTGCGTAAGGCGGTAGGTGAGTCCCCCCCATCCTCGGTCCGCCCACTCCCTGAGGATGGGCTGGATGGCCTCGGTGGTCCGAGTCCCCGAGACGTTCTGTTCGCGGAGGCGCGCGTCCCACGCCGTAAAGGCTCGGTCGCGCGCCTGTCGCCGGAATATTTCGACGGCCCTCCTGGTCGGTTGCCGGCCACTCAGGCGGACCACCCGGACCCGCCGATATACATCGGCCTGGGCCCCGGCTAGTAGGTCCGCCGGAGGTGTGCCGGCCAAGGCCGTCGCCGCCGCGTGAGACACCGTCCTGTATCCCCGGGTCAGGCGCAGGGCCATCCTCCGCTGGACTCCGTTCAGAGCCCCTCGGATTTTGGGATTGGCCCGCGCCTCGCCCGCCCAAATGGGGGCGCCATACATTAACCCGGAGAGGACGGCGGCCGTGTACATCTTGCGCACACCGGCCCTCGGACCCCGCAGGTTCGGCAGTAGGCGGGCCAGGGCGTCTGCCCTTTTGCCCACCTTGGGGGTCAGCAGTTCAAAGTGCCTGCCGAACCCCCATTGCCCATCCAGGGTGAGGCCCAGATATTTGATCGTGGGCCCCACCGGGACTA
>NW_012031834.1:0-436 GCF_000956235.1 Wasmannia auropunctata | reverse complement strand
ATACGAAGTTATCGACGTGCGAAGCGCGAAACCGCCGTATCCGAGCGCTTGCGACGTTACAACCGCTCAAACGTCGATTCTCGCCGTTTGAAGCTCGGAAACGTCGTATCCTTGCGTTCGCGGCGTTTCTAAAATTCAAACGTCGAATCTCGACGTGCGAAGCGCGGAACCGCCGTATCCGAGCGCCCGCGACGTTCCCACCGCTCAAACGTCGATTCTCGCCGTTTGAAGCTCGGAAACGTCGTATCCTTGCGTTCGCGGCGTTTCTACCATTCAAACGTCGAATCTCGACGTGCGAAGCGCGGAACCGCCGTATTCGAGCGCCCGCGACGTTCCCACCGCTCAAACGTCGATTCTCGCCGTTTGAAGCTCGGAAACGTCGTATCCTTGCGTTCGCGGAGTTTCTAAAATTCAAACGACTGAGTCGACAAGGCAC
>NW_012031833.1:0-514 GCF_000956235.1 Wasmannia auropunctata | reverse complement strand
CCCACCGCTCAAACGTCGATTCTCGCCGTTTGAAGCTCGGAAACGTCGTATCCTTGCGTTCGCGGAGTTTCTAAAATTCAAACGTCGAATCTCGACGTGCGAAGCGCGGAACCGCCGTATCCGAGCGCCCGCGACGTTCCCACCGCTCAAACGTCGATTCTCGCCGTTTGAAGCTCGGAAACGTCGTATCCTTGCGTTCGCGGCGTTTCTACCATTCAAACGTAAAATCTCGACGTGCGAAGCGCGAAACCGCCGTATCCGAGCGCTTGCGACGTTACAACCGCTCAAACGTCGATTCTCGCCGTTTGAAGCTCGGAAACGTCGTATCCTTGCGTTCGCGGCGTTTCTAAAATTCAAACGTCGAATCTCGACGTGCGAAGCGCGGAACCGCCGTATCCGAGCGCCCGCGACGTTCCCACCGCTCAAACGTCGATTCTCGCCGTTTGAAGCTCGGAAACGTCGTATCCTTGCGTTCGCGGCGTTTCTACCATTCAAACGTCGAATCTCACGTGCG
>NW_012031832.1:0-552 GCF_000956235.1 Wasmannia auropunctata | reverse complement strand
TATCCCCTGTGTGCCTTGTCGACTCAGTTCTCTTTCACGCCTTGAAATATTAATTAAGCGTTACGGGACACCCTGTATAAATCGAACCCAAGCTATCGATTAAATCTAGTTAGAACTTAATCGGTTCGACCGTTATTGAGATCTCAAAATCTCGGGTGCTCGCAACGCGACGGCTCGCGTTAAGAGACCCGGCATGGCTTGTTTGAACACTTGACACCAAGCCACTACCGTGTCTCCTGATATATATTTGTCTTTAACATAATAAATAATGTAATGTAAATAGAGTATGTATACAATAAAGCATTTACTTTTTTTAAATATATTTACTATTTTTGTTTCTAAAGATGTTTATATAACTACAATTTATTATTTATAATTTTTTAGAGGCAAAATGTTCAATCCGAGAAATGTAATAGTTGTAAGTAGGTATACTATGGGGATTCTACATCAAATGTAGGTCAAGGTCAAGGGTGGGGGGAATGTAGGTCAAGAAGGATGGGGAGAATGTAGGTCAAGCAGGAAGGGTAGGGGGAATGTAGGTCAAGGGGGGAT
>NW_012031831.1:0-495 GCF_000956235.1 Wasmannia auropunctata | reverse complement strand
TTTGACTCTAGTCTGGCACTGTAAGGAGACATGAGAGGTGTAGCATAAGTGGGAGATGGCAACATCGCCGGTGAAATACCACTACTTTCATCGTTTCCTTACTTACTCGGTTGGGCGGAGCGCGTGCCCCGAGGGCTTCGTGCCCCGGCGGTCACGGTGTTCTAGAGCCAAGCGTGTCAGAGTGGCGTGAGGCCTCGGCCGATCGCCGTTTGTACTCCCGCGTGATCCGATTCGAGGACACTGCCAGGCGGGGAGTTTGACTGGGGCGGTACATCTGTCAAAGAATAACGCAGGTGTCCTAAGGCCAGCTCAGCGAGGACAGAAACCTCGCGTAGAGCAAAAGGGCAAAAGCTGGCTTGATCTCGATGTTCAGTACGCATAGAGACTGCGAAAGCACGGCCTATCGATCCTTTTGGCTTGAAGAGTTTTCAGCAAGAGGTGTCAGAAAAGAGATCGGAAGAGCACACGTCTGAACTCCAGTCACTTAGGCATCTC
>NW_012031829.1:0-569 GCF_000956235.1 Wasmannia auropunctata | reverse complement strand
TTTTCATAAAATACTATAAGTTTCCACAGAAGTTGGGAGAACATTTTTATCACTTGGAGATAAATATTTCTGAACGGTTGTAACATCGCGTATAATACTACAAGAAAACGAAATTCTTAAGCTTTTTTACGATTCGAATTGTCAATAAAAATTTAAATATATATTGTTTCTTCGTTTCTTCGTACATGATACAAGTTTCATGCAACCCTGAAAAAAATTTTAATGAATAACTACAAAAAGCTACAAAAATAGAAATTTTGTAGAAATTTTTATATCGTATAAATTTGTATATTTTTGTAAAAATATTTATTTTAAGATAAAAACATCTACGCAATGATACCACAAATTACAATTTTTTAAAATCAAGAAAATGAAAAAATAGTATTTTATGAAAATCCACAATTTTTTTAGAAAATCATACAAATTTCAAAAATCATACAAATCATACATTTACAAATTTTTAAAATAAAAAAACAACAAGATGTTTTATGTAATTAAAACAGACCCGGCATGACTTGACATACATATATGGCTTAGATCGGAAGAGCACACGTCTGAACTCCAGTCAC
>NW_012031828.1:0-356 GCF_000956235.1 Wasmannia auropunctata | reverse complement strand
TCTCGCAGCAAAACGACTTTCGGTATATACTCTAACTCTTTGTTGGTTAAACTGAGAATATCATAGTTATCCGACACGATAAGAAACATTTCGGCAACTGAGCACATTCGTGCTACGCGCTTCTATAAATAGGCCTGCTCTCGATAAATTCTTCAGAGTATTACGCTGAGGGAGAAAAGATGCGGTTCATGCGACAGTCGCAGACGATCAAAGTGATAAATTTTGATGATAAGATAAGATTAATGTCTGATAAAAAGATACGTAAGCATGGAAACATGCTACCGATTTCTATACGCGGTATCATCTGTGGCCCATCAAACTGTGGCAAGACAAACGTGCTGATAAGCTTGTTGGAA
>NW_012031827.1:0-516 GCF_000956235.1 Wasmannia auropunctata | reverse complement strand
GGCTACGTGCCGTTCAGCGAGTTCGTTGCTCCGCGAATATGCGATGTCGTGCTCGCGACACGCCGCGTCCAGTGGATTAATGCCCCGATCACCTCTAGCCAATCGCTGTTTTAAACGCGTTCCCGGGCCGCAAAACTGATATCCGGAAATATGCAATTCAAAGGGAAGCGCATTTATCGCGCGATTTATCAAACCGCGGCCTCTCGACAGCATTCGCTGCAATTCTTTACAAACGGTGCAGGACCATCAATATGTGTCCGCTGCCCCGTTTGATTGTAATGTTTTAGACACCGACGATATTGTTGAACCTCCGAATCAGCTTTTATATGCTCGGGTAATCTGTCCCACAATTGACATATACAGTTTGGAAACTCTCGCAGCAAAACGACTTTCGGTATATACTCTAACTCTTTGTTGGTTAAACTGAGAATATCATAGTTATCCGACACGATAAGAAACATTTCGGCAACTGAGCACATTCGTGCTACGCGCTTCTATAAATAGGCCTGCTCTCGA
>NW_012031826.1:0-711 GCF_000956235.1 Wasmannia auropunctata | reverse complement strand
TATCCCCTGTGTGCCTTGTCGACTCAGTATGCTATACGAAGTTATTACGTGAATCTCGACGTGCGAAGCGCCGAACCGCCGGATCCGAGCGCCCGCGACGTTCCCACCGCTCAAACGTCGATTCTCGCCGTTTGAAGCTCGGAAACGTCGTATCCTTGCGTTCGCGGCGTTTCTACCATTCAAACGTCGAATCTCGACGTGCGAAGCGCGGAACCGCCGGATCCGAGCGCCCGCGACGTTCCCACCGCTCAAACGTCGATTCTCGCCGTTTGAAGCTCGGAAACGTCGTATCCTTGCGTTCGCGGCGTTTCTACCATTCAAACGTCGAATCTCGACGTGCGAAGCGCGGAACCGCCGGATCCGAGCGCCCGCGACGTTCCCACAGCTCAAACGTCGATTCTCGCCGTTTGAAGCTCGGAAACGTCGTATCCTTGCGTTCGCGGCGTTCTGGACCAAATGTAGGTCAAGGTCAAGGGTGGGGGGAATGTAGGTCAAGGAGGAAGGATGGGGAGAATGTAGGTCAAGGAGGAAGGGTAGGGGGAATGTAGGTCAAGGGGGATTAATTAATTAATTAAACAATAATCGATTGAATCATCAATTAATTGATAACAATTAATTGATAACAATTAATTTTTATCAATTATAGTTTTCGTGGACCGCTGCCGCCACGTGCGCGGTGACGCCATTTTGAACGCGGTGTCGCCACCGTCG
>NW_012031825.1:0-311 GCF_000956235.1 Wasmannia auropunctata | reverse complement strand
GGGCCCTCGAGTACGGCGGTTTCGCACTTCACACTTCGAGAATCGACGTTTGATTGATGGAATCACCGCGAAAGCAAGGGTACGACGTTTTCGCGTTTCAAACGGCGAGAATCGACGTTTGTGTGGTGCAAACGTCGCGGGCGCTCGAGTACGGCGGTTTGGCCATTCACACGACGAGAATCGACATTTGAATGGTGGAAACGCCGCGAACGCAAGGATACGACGTTTCCGAGCTTCAAACGGCGAGAATCGACGTTTGAGCGGTTGAAACGTCGCGGGCGCAACTGAGTCGACAAGGCACACAGGGGATA
>NW_012031824.1:0-599 GCF_000956235.1 Wasmannia auropunctata | reverse complement strand
TTTGATTGATGGAATCACCGCGAAAGCAAGGGTACGACGTTTTCGCGTTTCAAACGGCGAGAATCGACGTTTGTGTGGTGCAAACGTCGCGGGCGCTCGAGTACGGCGGTTTGGCCATTCACACGACGAGAATCGACATTTGAATGGTGGAAACGCCGCGAACGCAAGGATACGACGTTTCCGAGCTTCAAACGGCGAGAATCGACGTTTGAGCGGTTGAAACGTCGCGGGCGCACGGATACGGCGGTTCCGCGCTTCGCATGTCGAGATTCGACGTTTGAATGCTGGAAACGCCGCGAACGCAAGGATACGACGTTTCCGAGCTTCAAACGGCGAGAATCGACGTTTGAGCAGTGGGAACGTCGCGGGCGCTCGAATACGGCGGTTCCGCGTTACGCACGTCGAGATTCGACGTTTGAATGGTAGAAACGCCGCGAACGCAAGGGTACGACGTTTCCGCGCTTCAAACGGCAAGAATCGACGTTTGAGTGGTGGAAACTTCGCGGGCCCTCGAGTACGGCGGTTTCGCACTTCACACTTCGAGAATCGACGTTTGATTGATGGAATCACCGCGAAAGCAAGGGTACGACGTTTTCGCG
>NW_012031823.1:0-537 GCF_000956235.1 Wasmannia auropunctata | reverse complement strand
GATCCGGCGGTTCCGCGCTTCGCACGTCGAGATTCGACGTTTGAATGGTGGAAACGCCGCGAACGCAAGGATACGACGTTTCCGAGCTTCAAACGGCGAGAATCGACGTTTGAGCGGTGGGGAACGTCGCGGGCGCTCGGATCCGGCGGTTCCGCGCTTCGCACGTCGAGATTCGACGTTTGAATGGTGGAAACGCCGCGAACGCAAGGATACGACGTTTCCGAGCTTCAAACGGCGAGAATCGACGTTTGAGCGGTGGGAACGTCGCGGGCGCTCGGATCCGGCGGTTCCGCGCTTCGCACGTCGAGATTCGACGTTTGAATGGTGGAAACGCCGCGAACGCAAGGATACGACGTTTCCGAGCTTCAAACGGCGAGAATCGACGTTGAGCGTGGGAACGTCGCGGCGCTCGGATCCGGACGGGTTCCGCGCTTCGCACGTCGAGATTCGACGTTTGAATGGTGGAAACGCCGCGAACGCAAGGATACGACGTTTCCGAGCTTCAAACGGCGAGAATCGACGTACGTAATAACTTCG
>NW_012031822.1:0-442 GCF_000956235.1 Wasmannia auropunctata | reverse complement strand
GATTTTATTGTAATGACGTTTTAATCGCTGAAGAAGGTCTGAAGTGGACCGAAACGTACGACTTATGTAAGAAGATGTAATTTAAGTTATAGAATACATCTCTACTTGAATCTTTAACGCAACGATTTCTGCGTATTGACTCTTAGTGCCTTTTTGTCACCCATTATTATTCTATGTTGAAGAGTCTGATAATTTAGTATTGTCGAATTTACCGCTGGCTCGTAAAAATGCGTCGACACAAATTAATTGTGGGTTAGTAGATTTTAATTTTATTGTAATGACGTTTTAATCGCTGAAGAAGGTCTGAAGTGGACCGAAACGTACGACTTATGTAAGAAGATGTAATTTAAGTTATAGAATACATCTCTACTTGAATCTTTAACGCAACGATTTCTGCGTATTGACTCTTAGTGCCTTTTTGTCACAGATCGGAAGAGCACAC
>NW_012031821.1:0-468 GCF_000956235.1 Wasmannia auropunctata | reverse complement strand
ACGCGGTCGAGGGACTTTAGCCGCGCGACAGCCCCGCGGGCGAAAGCAACACGCGGCGAGGGACTTTAGCCGCGCGCCCAGCCCCGCGGGGCGAAAGCAACACGCGGCGAGGGACTTTAGCCGCGCGCCCAGCCCCGTGAAGCGAAAGCAACACGCGGCGAGGGACTTTAGCCGCGCGCCCAGCCCCGTCGGCGAAAGCAACACGCGGCGTGGAACTTGGCCGCCGACCGCTCGTCAGCCCCGCCGGCGGTAGGCCCGACGTACGCGCTAGCCTGACCGAGCGCTAACCTGACCGACGCGCTAACCTGTACCGGAGGCTAACCTGACCGAGCGCTGGCCGACGTGTCAGGCGAGGTACTTGTCCGTCCGGAGCGCCTAGTCGGCCCGTCGGCGAACGCAACACGCGGCGAGGGAATTAGCCGCGCGCCCAGCCCCGTGAAGCGAAAGCAACACGCGGCGAGGGAATTA
>NW_012031820.1:0-774 GCF_000956235.1 Wasmannia auropunctata | reverse complement strand
TGTCGTCCGTTCGCCTGATAGCGGAGAATTTTCGGCGCCGGAGGTAAACGCGGCGAAAGCAACACGCCGCGCGAGAGGAACACGCCGCGCGGGACTTAGAAAATTTTCGGGTCGGGTCCCGAGGTAAACCTGGCCGATCGACGCTTCGCTTCCCCGCTGGCGCCCTTAATATTACGTCGATTCGCGTGCCCGCACGTCTATTCGGCCACCCGAGTGCCCCCGTGCACCCCCGTCGTCCGTTCGCTCGGTAGCGGAGAATTTTCGACGCCGGAGGTAAACGCGGCGAAAGCAACACGCCGCGCGAAAGCAACACGCCGCGCGGGACTTAGAAAATTTTCGGCTCTGTCGGGTCCGGAGGTAAACCTGGCCGATCGACGCTTCCCCGCTAGCGCCCTTAATATTACGTCGATTCGCGTGCCCGCACGTCCATTCGGCCACCCGAGTGCCCCCGTGCACCACCCGTCCGTCCCGTTCGCCTCCATAGCGGAGAATTTTCGGCGCCGGAGGTAAACGCGGCGAAAGCAACACGCCGCGCGAAAGCAACACGCCGCGCGAGACTTAGAAAAATTTTTCGGCTCTGTCGGGTCCGGAGGTATACCTGGCCGATCGACGCTTCCGCGCTAGCGCTCTTAATATTACGTCGATTTGAGTGCCCGCACGTCTATTCGGCCACCCAAGTGCCCCGTGCACCCCGTCGTCCGTTCGCCTCGATAGCGGAGAATTTCGGCGCGGAGGTAAACGCGCGAAGCAACACGCCGCGCGAAAGCAACACCC
>NW_012031819.1:0-1121 GCF_000956235.1 Wasmannia auropunctata | reverse complement strand
TATCCCCTGTGTGCCTTGTCGACTCAGTTTCCGCGCTAGCGCCCTTAATATTACGTCGATTTGAGTGCTCGCACGTCTATTCGGCCACCCGAGTGCCCCCGTGCACCCCCGTCGTCCGTTCGCCTCGATAGCGGAGAATTTTCGGCGCCGGAGGTAAACGCGGCGAAAGCAACACGCCGCGCGTAAGCAACACACCGCTCGGGACTTAGAAAATTTTCAGCTCTGTCGGGTCCGGAGGTAAACCTGGCCGATCGACGCTTCCCTGCTAGAGCCTTTAATATTACGTCGATTCGCGTGCCCGCACGTCTATTCGACCACCCGAGTGCCCCCGTGCACCTCCGTCGTCCGTTCGCCTCGATAGCGGAGAATTTTCGGCGCCGGAGGTAAACGCGGCGAAAGCAACACGCCGCGCGAGAGGAACACGCCGCGCGGGACTTAGAAAATTTTCGGGTCGGGTCCCGAGGTAAACCTGGCCGATCGACGCTTCGCTTCCCCGCTGGCGCCCTTAATATTACGTCGATTCGCGTGCCCGCACGTCTATTCAGCCACCCGAGTGCCCCCGTGCACCCCCGTCGTCCGTTCGCACGGTAGCGGAGAATTTTCGTCGCCGGAGGTAAACGCGGCGAAAGCAACACGCCGCGCGAAAGCAACACGTTGCGCGGGACATAGAAAATTTTCGGGTCGGGTCCGGAGGTAGACCTGGCCGATCGACGCTTCGCTTCCCCGCTGGCGCCCTTAATATTACGTCGATTCGCGTGCCCGCACGTTATTCGGCCACCCGAGTGCCCCCGTGCACCCCCGTCGTCCGTTCGCCTCGGTAGCGGAGAATTTTCGGCGCCGGAGGTAAACGCGGCGAAAGCAACACACCGCGCGGAGACTTAGAAAATTTTCGGCTCTGTCGGGTCCGGAGGTAAACCTGGCCGATCGGCGCTTCCGTGCTAGCGCCTTTAATATTACGTCGATTTGCGTGCCCGCACGTCTATTCGGCCACCCGAGTGCCCCCGTGCACTCCCGTCGTCCGTTCGCCTCGATAGCGGAGAATTTTCGGCGCCGGAGGTAAACGCGGCGAAAGCAACACGCCGCGCGAGAGGAACACGCCGCGCGGGACTTAGAAAATTTTC
>NW_012031818.1:0-555 GCF_000956235.1 Wasmannia auropunctata | reverse complement strand
TCCCTGAACGGTGGATCACTTGGCTCGTGGGTCGATCGAAGAACGCAGCTAATTGCGACGTCAACTTGTGAACTGCAGGACACATGAACATCGACATTTCGAACGCACATTCGGTCCACGGATACAATTCCCGGACCACGCCTGGCTGAGGGTCGTTTTAGTACCAACAGACTGCTTGCGCCCACTCTCGTCGTCGCGCACCCGCCTTAACACTTTGGTGGTGCGCGCGACGATATAGAGAGAGGAGCGTACGAGCGATCGTTGGACGTTCGCCGAGCTGAGCGAGACGCGCTCCCTCCCATCTTTCGGGGCCGTGCTGGCCTCCGAGGAGGAGAGAGGAGCCAGTCTTCCCTGGGCGTCGTCCGAAATGACACAAACGAGTGGGAGAGGAGAAGAATGAGGGTTGTTGACCGAGGCGTCAACGAGATCTGGCGCGGGCGCGCGCGCGACGAAGGTGTCGCGCCGCCGCCGCCCGGAGACCAAGAGCGCCCCAAGTACAAGTGGAGATATATATATATAAGATACGTTCGCCCGAGGAGAGAAGAGCGCGACGAA
>NW_012031817.1:0-402 GCF_000956235.1 Wasmannia auropunctata | reverse complement strand
TATATATATATATAGTGTGTGTGCGTGTGCGTGTGCGTGTTCGTGTGCGTCTGTGTGTGTGTAAAATTATATACATATATGCACAGTTATAAAGCATATAGAAAAGTATAAAAATTTTACTTAAATCGTTTTTTTATATATCATATTATTTTGTTGATAATTTAACGCACATAAGTATAGCGTATATACGGAGGCGTTTATAATTAATTCTCGAAAATGATATTTTGTAATTTAATTTGACCATATACGATTGAATTCAGAAAAAAATAACTTTTAATTTGGAAAAGAAAAAAATTTTTTTAATTAAAAAGAAACTTGGAGTGGTAAGGGTATTTTGTTAAATAAAAATTAAAAAATTTTTTTCTTTACAACTTGAAAGTACTCTTCAAACCGTACAACTTT
>NW_012031816.1:0-406 GCF_000956235.1 Wasmannia auropunctata | reverse complement strand
TATATTGGACGGCACGCTTCGGCAAGCGCGAGCGAACACCGGACGTTTCGTCGAACGAGTCGCCGAATACGTCGAACGATGTAACTCACCCTCCGTGCGAGAGTCGTACGACTTCTCCGGCTTCAATAGCGAGAAGAACGACCGACGTGCATCGCAACGATCACGGTCCGTGTTTCATAGACGTTACGAGAAGCCGTACGAGACACGAGTAACGTGTACGCACGACCGCATCGTTACCGCTCGGCTAGCCGAGCGCATCGCACCTCTTATAGTACCCAACCGACCGGACAAGCGGTACGGCGACGCACGGTTCTTATGCACGGCCGCTTATGGGCGAAAGAACGTCGATAGACCGAGGCGCGCGGGACTTAGCCGCTGGAAGCGATGTACCGCCGCGGCGGAGCGA
>NW_012031815.1:0-413 GCF_000956235.1 Wasmannia auropunctata | reverse complement strand
TTTTCGCTAAGGCGTACAAGTAAAGCGGGAAGAGAAATCCGCCAGGGATCTCTCACTTCCGTCGCACTCGTATACGTGGAGTTGATGTTCAGTAAGCGCCACGATTCATCCGATCACGTTCGTCTGAGAACGAGGGAAGATCGCGGGACCAACACTATGTGCGCGCCACATAAGAGCCATTCGGTCTCTCGACACCGACTCGTGGCAATGCTGTGTTTGTATATAATATTATATTGGACGGCACGCTTCGGCAAGCGCGAGCGAACACCGGACGTTTCGTCGAACGAGTCGCCGAATACGTCGAACGATGTAACTCACCCTCCGTGCGAGAGTCGACGACTTCTCCGCTTCAATAGCGAGAAGAACGACCGACGTGCATCGCAACGATCACGGTCCGTGTTTCATAGACGTTA
>NW_012031814.1:0-571 GCF_000956235.1 Wasmannia auropunctata | reverse complement strand
TTATAAATAAACACTGACACTTCTTCACTATTTTGACGTCTTGATTATACACTCCATGCCGATGCGCTTGCGCGCTTAATAAAAGCCCCTAGATTTTGGACAAAAACATTGTTTTTTCTATTTAAACAAAAATGCAAAGGTGCATTTTATGAAATTGATTTATTCGAATGGAGCAAACCGAGAGTATTATTTTAAAACCTTATTTATTGCAAAATATCACTTTGGCAAAAAGTTATGATGTTTTTTGACGAAAAGTCCCTAGATTTATCACAAGAACGTTTCTTTTAATTTACAAAAAAAACTATTAAAAACCAATTGATAACATTTATTGCTCTGAACGGAGCAAATTTGGAGCAAAATTTTGAGACCTCATTTGTTCAAAAATATCAATTAGATCAAAAGTTATGGACGTTTTTCGCAAAAAATCATTTTTTGGATTTTTTAAAAAAACTAAAAAGGAGCAATTTTTTATATTTATCAATATGGACGGAGCAAATCGGGAGCATTATTTTGAACTATTGATCGTTCAGAAATTTTTATCTTGCGGGCTAATCGGAAGAGCACACGTCTG
>NW_012031813.1:0-509 GCF_000956235.1 Wasmannia auropunctata | reverse complement strand
TTACATATCAAACAGGATGGCGTATCTGTTTTTATCAAAGTCTAGATTTAAGTCGTCGTACGGATAAAATTCTGAATTTAAATAAAGTTTCACATTGGTTAATTTACATTCATCGAATAAAGAAGCATCTTTAGACATGACGTTCTTTCGACCAGTCTGCAAGGCAAAGATAACGTATCGTGGTTTTCCTAGTTGCGTCGCAGTCTTCACAGCTCATGAATGCTTGGTAGTGCTCTGCAACAAGGGGTACTCGTACAGATCCCACGAGCGAAAACTCATGCTCAGATGTCGACCGCTTTCCAAAGCTCGTAGCATGGACAGTTTATTAACCTCGTTTAACATGACGTGAGGCATTCGCCATTGCACCTTGTGTATTTCGACTTTAGGCTCAGTCGCAGCATCTCCCACGAGACAATTGTTATCGTTCCGCGCTCGTATCAAAATCAATTCGTGTCGAGCGTTAACAATCACACGTTTGTAATCTTCACAAAAGCCCAACATGTTGAGCG
>NW_012031812.1:0-459 GCF_000956235.1 Wasmannia auropunctata | reverse complement strand
TCACGCGATTGTGTAAGATAAGACAATAGGCTGTAGTATTCTCCGGCACATTTTCTTTACAGTCAAATTCTATTCGCACATCCACGGTAGCGCTCTTGACGGACTCGTTTTGTCGCGTGCAGTCAATGACTACGAAAGGTCCATTCTCCAAAAATGAACCTACGGTTAACAGCGTTTCATCGTTTGTGCATCCGTAATAAGTTTTACGAAAACGAGCATACATATCAAACAGGATGGCGTATCTGTTTTTATCAAAGTCTAGATTTAAGTCGTCGTACGGATAAAATTCTGAATTTAAATAAAGTTTCACATTGGTTAATTTACATTCATCGAATAAAGAAGCATCTTTAGACATGACGTTCTTTCACCAGTCTGCAAGGCAAAGATAACGTATCGTGGTTTTCCTAGTTGCGTCGCAGTCTTCACAGCTCATGAATGCTTGGTAGTGCTCTGCAACAA
>NW_012031811.1:0-468 GCF_000956235.1 Wasmannia auropunctata | reverse complement strand
CAACACGCCGCGCGAAAATCAACACGCCGCGCGGGACTTAGAAAATTTTCGGCTCGGCCGGGTCCGGAGGTAAATTTGGCCGATCGACGCTTCCCCGGTAGCCCCATTAATATTACGTCGATTCGCGTGCCCGCACGTTTATTCGGCCACCCTACCGCCCCCGTGCACCCCCGTCGTCCGTTCGCCCCGATAGCGAAGAATTTTCGGCGCCGGAGGTAATCGCGGCGAAAGCAACACGCCGCGCGAAAGCAACACGCCGCGCGGGACTTAGAAAATTTTCGGCTCGGTCGGGTCCGAGTAACCTGGCCGACTACGGACGCTCCCCGCGTAGCCCCGTTAANATTACGCCGATTCGCGTGCCCGCACGTTTATTCGGCCACCCTACACCCCCGTGCACCCCCGTCGTCCGTTCGCCCCGATAGCGAAGGAATTTTCGGCGCCGGAGGTAATCGCGGCGAAAGCAACACG
>NW_012031810.1:0-456 GCF_000956235.1 Wasmannia auropunctata | reverse complement strand
TACCTCCGTCGTCCGTTCGCCTCGATAGCGGAGAATTTTCGGCGCCGGAGGTAATCGCGGCGAAAGCAACACGCCGCGCGAAAGCAACACGCCGCGCGGGACTTAGAAAATATTCGGCTCGGTCGGGTCCGGAGGTAAACCTGGCCGATCTACGCTTCCCCGCTGAAGCCCTTAATATTACGCCGATTCGCGTGCCCGCACGTTTATTCGGCCACCCTAGTGCCCCCGTGCACCCCCGTCGTCCGTTCGCCTCGATAGCGGAGAATTTTCGGCGCCGGAGGTAATCGCGGCGAAAGCAACACGCCGCGCGAAAGCAACACGCCGCGCGGGACTCAGAAAATTTTCGGCTCGGCCGGGTCCGGAGGTAAACCTGGCCGATCGACGCTTCCCCGGTAGCCCCATTAATATTACGTCGATTCGCGTGCCCGCACGTTTATTCGGCCACCCTACCGCCCC
>NW_012031809.1:0-1060 GCF_000956235.1 Wasmannia auropunctata | reverse complement strand
TTAGCGGAGAATTTTTGGCGCCGGAGGTAAACGCGGCGAAAGCAACACGCCGCGCGAAAGCAACACGCCGCGCGGGACTTAGAAAATTTCGGGTCGTGTCCGGACGTAACCTGGCCGATCGACGCTTCCCGCTAGCGCCCTTAATATTACATACGATTCGCGTGCCGCACGTCTTTCGGGCCACGCGAGTGCCCCCGTGCACCCCGTCGTCCGTTCGCCACGATAGCGGATAATTTTCGGCGCCGGAGGTAAACGCGGCGAAAGCAACACGCCGCGCGGGACTTAAAAATTTTCGGCTCTGTCGGGTCCGGAGGTAAACCTGGCCGATCGACGCTTCCCCGCAAGCGCCCTTAATATTACGTCGATTCGCGTGCCCGCACGTCTATTCGGCCACCCGAATGCCCCCGTGCACCCCCGTCGTCCGTTCGCCTCGATAGCGGAGAATTTTCGGCGCCGGAGGTAAACGCGGCGAAAGCAACACGCCGCGCGGGACTTAGAAAATTGTGTGCCTTGTCGACTCAGTTCGGGTCGGTCCGGAGGTAAACCTGGCCGATCATCGCTTCGCTTCCCCGCTGGCGCCCTTAATATTACGTCGAATCGCGTGACCGCACGTCTATTCGGACACCCGAGTGCCCCCGTGCACCCCCGTCGACCGTTCGCCTCGATAGCGGAAAATTTTTGGCGTCGGAGGTAAACGCGGCGAAAGCAAACGCCGCGCGAATGCAACACGCCGCGCGGGACTTAGAAAATTTTCGGGTCGGGTCCGGAGGTAAACCTGGCCAATCGACGCTTCGCATCCCCGCTGGCGCCCTTAATATTACGTCGATTCGCGTGCCCGCACGTCTATTCGGCCACCCGAGTGCCCCCGTGCACCCCCGTCGTCCGTTCGCCACGATAGCGGAAAATTTTTGGCGCCTGAGGTAAACGCGGCGAAAGCAAACGCCGCGCGAAAGCAACACGCCGCGCGGGACTTAGAAAATTTTCGGGTTGGGTCCGGAGGTAAACCTGGCCGATCGACGCTTCGCATCCCCGCTGGCGCCCTTAATATTACGTCGATTCG
>NW_012031808.1:0-504 GCF_000956235.1 Wasmannia auropunctata | reverse complement strand
ATTTTCGGCGCCGGAGGTAAACGCGGCGAAAGCAACACGCCGCGCGAAAGCAACACGCCGCGCGGGACTTTGAAAATTTTCGGGTCGGGTCCGGAGGTAAACCTGGCCGATCATCGCTTCGCTTCCCCGCTGGCGCCCTTAATATTACGTCGAATCGCGTGACCGCACGTCTATTCGGACACCCGAGTGCCCCCGTGCACCCCCGTCGACCGTTCGCCTCGATAGCGGAAAATTTTTGGCGTCGGAGGTAAACGCGGCGAAAGCAAACGCCGCGCGAATGCAACACGCCGCGCGGGACTTAGAAAATTTTCGGGTCGGGTCCGGAGGTAAACCTGGCCAATCGACGCTTCGCATCCCCGCTGGCGCCCTTAATATTACGTCGATTCGCGTGCCCGCACGTCTATTCGGCCACCCGAGTGCCCCCGTGCACCCCCGACGTCCGTTCGCCACAATAGCGGAAAAATTTTTGGCGCCTGAGGTAAACGCGGCGAAAGCAAACGCCGC
>NW_012031807.1:0-387 GCF_000956235.1 Wasmannia auropunctata | reverse complement strand
TATTTTTTCAGATTTTTCGACTCTCTCCCCAATTGTTAAAAAAATTGTTGAAAAGTTTATTGTTAAATAAACAATGGAAAACAAAACATTTTTGGAATCTTTATTTTTTTCTCGTAAACTAGAACATTTTTCGCGTATTTTGAAAAAAAAAAGCAGTTAGCTAGCATTATTATAGTAACAGAGCTATGAATTTTTGAAAAATAAAGTAGTCTAATTTTTAATTGTTTATATCTCGATTAATTTTGCAATAAGAAAAAATCCTTTGGCACAAAATTCTATCTCCCAAGGTACTACCTTTGTGCAAAATTTAAAAAATTTCTGAGAGATGACTGATCCGCTTCACGTGGAATTGCCCATATGTATTCACTAATAACTTTAAAATAATAT
>NW_012031806.1:0-302 GCF_000956235.1 Wasmannia auropunctata | reverse complement strand
CCTGGGATGTCCAAATCAGTAACACTGGACGTTTTTAATACATACTAAAGATGTCTGAGGCTTTAATTGGGATGTTTTAAATACGTACGGAATGTCCAGCATATACATTTTTAATACATTTTTAATACATTACTGTGCTGTCTGGGGAAAGTATATAAAAAATATTTTTTCAGATTTTTCGACTCTCTCCCCAATTGTTAAAAAAATTGTTGAAACGTTTATTGTTAAATAAACAATGGAAAACAAAACATTTTTGGAATCTTCATTTTTTTCTCGTAAACTAGAACATTTTTCGCGTATTT
>NW_012031805.1:0-759 GCF_000956235.1 Wasmannia auropunctata | reverse complement strand
TATCCCCTGTGTGCCTTGTCGACTCAGTTAGCGCCCTTAATATTACGTCGATTCGCGTGCCCGCACGTCTATTCGGCCACCCCAGTGCCCCCGTGCACCCAAGTCGTTTGTTCGCCTCGATAGCGGAGAATTTTCGGCGCCGGAGGTAAACGCGTCGAAAACAACACTCCGCGCGAAAGCAACACGCCGCGCGGTACTTAAAAATTTTCGGGTAGGGTCCGGAGGTAAACCTGGCAGATCGACGCTTCGCTTCCCCGCTGGCGCCCTTAATATTACGTCGATTCGCGTGCCCGCTCGTCTATTCGACCACCCGAGTGCCCCCGTGCACACCCGTCGTCCGTTCGCCTCCATAGCGGAGAATTTTCGGCGTCGGAGGTAAACGCGGCGAAAGCAACACACCGCGCGAAAGGAACACGCCGCGCGGGACTTAGAAAATTTTCGGGTCGGGTCCGGAGGTAAACCTGGCCGATCGACGCTTCGCTTCCCCGCTGGCGCCCTTAATATTACGTCGATTCGCGTGCCCGCATGTCTATTCGGCCACCCGAGTGCCCCCGTGCACCCCCGTCGTCCGTACGCCTCGGTAGCGGAGAATTTTTGGCGCCGGAGGTAAACGCGGCGAAAGAAACACGCCGCGCGAAAGCAACACGCCGCGCGTGACTTAGAAAATTTTTGGCTCTGTGGGGTCCGGAGGTAAACCTGGCCGATCGACGCTTCCCCGATAGCGTCCTTAAACTGAGTCGACAAGGCACACAGGGGATA
>NW_012031804.1:0-941 GCF_000956235.1 Wasmannia auropunctata | reverse complement strand
TCCTAATAACATAGATTCATTGCTTCGATCTATGTATAAGAGATTTAAATAGTTTGTGGATCATAAAAACCGAAAATGACATAGCAAAGATCGTTCGTGGCCTTGAGACAGAATATGACAGAATAAAATCGGAATTTTCTTTTACATTGCACTTGTCTCGTAATGAAGATCGTGTCGAACATCTGTTATAATAAGCACGATATATCACACGTTGTACGAAGATCACCCCCTCGTGATTTATTACACATTATACCTGAGCATTATCGGACTGCGCATCGCGCGGCTTCAGCGCGGCGCCTCACATGACGTCCATCAAGAAGCGATAATTAAAAAGAAGAGGGTTTAAATCGCCTGGACGTGCACGAGATCGGCCATCTGCTCCGCGCGATTAGAATAAGAATGGCGTAAGTCATGCTTACTATGAAATTTTGCTATCGAAGCGTGAAGGAATTGAGTGAAAGATCGTATTCGTAACTTTGCATCCACTTAATTTCTAGCAATTGAAAAATGAGAGTGAAGCAAGTTTTTGGAAAAATTGTCGAGCAAAATTCTTTTGTTACAATTTCTCATAAATTCTTATTAAATAACATCGTATTAAATAACGTATTAAATAACATATCGTATTAAATAACATTATCTTATTATATAAATACCTTGATAATTCTAAAAATAATTTTTTACTTAAAAATCTACTTAAATATAAATCAATAAACTTTTTTATCTAACTTTTAAAATAATTTTTAATTTTATAATATTTAATTTTTTATAATTTATTCCGCAAAATTGTAGTCGCACTTTCACATTTCAATTAAAGAAATTTTTTCTTCGATTTAGCCAAAAAATTTCTCATTAAAGTATAATTTAAGCTAAACGACATTTTCTTACAAACGACACGGATTTAACACTCTTAAAATCTATCTGCATCTATTTATTTTTAGAGA
>NW_012031803.1:0-654 GCF_000956235.1 Wasmannia auropunctata | reverse complement strand
ATAAGTCCCTCCCGATACCCAAGTCCAACGAGGTTGGACCCCAAAAAATATTATTGGGTCTACGGCTGGGCTTTCAAGAGAATGACAATGGACGAAGGACAGGCATGGACGGAGGGCGTTTTGACTTTGAAACTTGTGGCGCCCCGGCATAGAGTTGAGGACTACTACGTTGTTATCTTGAGGAAGAGGCGCTTCATACAATTATGATAGAACTTCACTTACAGGTAAGTTCGTTTAATCATTAAATTATTGTTTCAATCTATCTGATTTCGAAGTGCAACAGAGATCTGCATAATTTTGATTTTTAATCGTGTATTATATCTACATTAAAAGCAAACAAATGAAAATGCGCATTTCGTTAAAATATTAAAACTAAAGTTGAAAATACAACTTCAGATTTACCAATATTCGGACATCTAAAATTCATTTGATCATGTTTTGACTATGAATGTTTTTTACAACAAAAAAGTTTACCATGAAAATTAAAATACTGTTACGGTTAAAATTACCATCTGAACATACATATATATTAATTATTATTTCGTAATTAAAATCAAGAAATGTTTAATTAAATTTCCTTTTTTTGTTTCTAAAAATATAGATAATTGCAATTTTCATCGTGTAATATAAAATATATACATATGTCATATATAG
>NW_012031802.1:0-607 GCF_000956235.1 Wasmannia auropunctata | reverse complement strand
GTTGTTCTTTAGTTGCTTAATTACTTATCATTTTTATTTTTTTACTTGATTTTACAATAGAGAATCTTTATTAGAATTTTATATTATAGAACATTAAAAATTTTTTTGTAATTTATTATTAATTACGCTTTAGAAATTAATAGATTATAATTTTTAACCATTTATTTTTTACAACTGATATTTCACTTCAATGTAAAATTATTTTGTTACTATTATAAATTGCAACGATTTGTTAATTGATAACATCATTTTGATGACTTATTGTAACAACATTTTAGTAGTTTGTGAATTAAAATGAACGATTATAAATATATGTATAATACATTAATTTATGCAATTTTTATACGTCATTTTACTACAATAATGTATAATTAATAACCAATAATAGCAGTGTAATATAAGCATAATTTACATGAGTGTATATAAATATATAAATTATACATACATACATACATACAACATAGTTGTATAACTATACGCACATACATGTGTGTGTGTGTGTGCGTGTGCGTGCGCGTGTGCGCGCGCGTGTGCGCGCGTGCGTGCGTGCGTGCGTGCGTGCGTGCGTGCGTGCGTGCGTGCGTGCGTGCGTGCGTGCGTGCGTGCA
>NW_012031801.1:0-474 GCF_000956235.1 Wasmannia auropunctata | reverse complement strand
ACAAAGTTATATTTCTTTGTTACGTATATGTATAACTTATAATAGTTATTTAAAAATGTAATATACAGCTTTGCGGCGCCTGCAATAGATATACGTAACAAAAAAATATAACTTTGTTCAATTTAAAGTACTTTAGAGGAGTTGTTCTTTAGTTGCTTAATTACTTATCATTTTTATTTTTTTACTTGATTTTACAATAGAGAATCTTTATTAGAATTTTATATTATAGAACATTAAAAATTTTTTTGTAATTTATTATTAATTACGCTTTAGAAATTAATAGATTATAATTTTTAACCATTTATTTTTTACAACTGATATTTCACTTCAATGTAAAATTATTTTGTTACTATTATAAATTGCAACGATTTGTTAATTGATAACATCATTTTGATGACTTATTGTAACAACATTTTAGTAGTTTGTGAATTAAAATGAACGATTATAAATATATGTATAATACATTAATTTATG
>NW_012031800.1:0-1292 GCF_000956235.1 Wasmannia auropunctata | reverse complement strand
TATGGGTGTCGAAAGTGGAGACTTTAAGCTTTAAAATGCTTTTTTGATCATTCCGATACAATCATTTTTGATGAAGTTTACACTCTCTTGAAATTTGCCTATTTTTAGTGATCAGAATGGGTGATGCTTTAATTATGCTGTCGAGTGTATATATATACATTTTATTTTTTACTTATTTTTGAAAAAATGTATAGAACACAATTTATACTTATGTTAGTTAATTATCTTGTTAGCTTATTGTTAGTTAAGACATCAATTTAAAATAATATTACGTGTTTGTTAACATGGATAAGTAGATTCTGATAAATAATAAAACTCAATAAAATTTGTTTTGAATAAGTAAATTTGTAGAAAATAACAGGAACTTACCAATGTATATTCAACACAAATTACGGTTGAGTGAAATACAAAATTGGATAAAATAAGAACAAGTATTTTGATGTATGGTCAATAAATGAGCAAATATTTAGATATAAATATAAATTCATATATTTTCATATATATAATAATTCGTAACGGAACGTTTTGACCTAACTTGATTCTCTTCAGTCATCTTTAAGATTAACTACATTATATAAAATAGATGTTAAAATTTTAATATACTTCACCGACTCATTTAAATTCTTAACTCCGTTTTTGACAAAAACTTATTATATGTATTTATTTAACATTTTATCGATATTTATGCGAATAATAATATCAATAAATACATTTCAATCTTATAGTTACATGCAAAGTTTTCTGTAAATGTTTTAACGTTAATTTTATATAATGTAATTAATCTTAAAGATGACAGAAGAGGACCAAGTTAGGTCGAAATGTCTCGTTATGAATTATTGTATATGTGAAAATATATGATTTTATATCAACATCTAAATATTTGTTTGTTTATTGGCCATAAATCAAAATACTTGTTTTTGATTAAATACGAGCGATAATCTTATTAATTCGGATGAAATATTTTTAATTTTTGTGGGCTAATTAATCATGCGAAGGACACATCAATGGAATCAACTGACTTTTAATTATGCTAAAAATTTCAACTAAAGTTACGATTTTATCTACAGTTACAACTGAAATATTATACGTTATACATATTATCATTTTGTATAAAAAAATTATTTTTATTTTCTATTTTTAAGATAAATTTATTGCATGTAATAATCATTTTATTATATTTATATAAAAAGTCCCAATCAGCACACAATGTTTTAAAAAATATTTTTAAAAATATTTGAAATACATTTAAAAAAACATTTTTAAAAAACATTTAAATAATGGGTTAAGTGCTC
>NW_012031799.1:0-383 GCF_000956235.1 Wasmannia auropunctata | reverse complement strand
TTAATGACCTTAATCAAAATGTTTCCCTTCATTTTCTATAACTTTTTCTGACAAAAGATAGATTCCACGTGACGATTCTTCTTTGGATTTAATTCAATTTTCTCAGATTTTCTCACTTCTTCGAAATTGTGTATCCTCTAGCATGTTGCATCGGTCGGAACAAGTGATAATCAGATGGAGCAATGCATGGAGAGCACGCGGGGTGCGATAAGACTTCCCATTTCAGCTCTAATAGCGTTTGCTTGCACTGATAAACATAAGGTCGCAAATGCTGTTTAGGAAGTTCTATTTTTAAAATGGTATATAAACATGATGTTTACTACGTCTATTGTTAAAAAATAATTAAATATAATGTAATATTAAATAAAGTAATATTAAAGCAT
>NW_012031798.1:0-438 GCF_000956235.1 Wasmannia auropunctata | reverse complement strand
AAAAACTGAGTCTTCGCGCAGGTATCGCCGCGCAACTTTTGTTTTGGGTTGGATCCAATGAAATGTAAGACGATAGGAACGTACATACATACATATGTGCAGACAATTTATAAGCAAATACATCAGAAATTTTCTTTAGTGATCACTCCTACGAATAATTGTTACTGATGAAACGTTTTATTTGATTCACACATTGAATTTATTGATTTACTGTATCGAATCCATATTATTACTTATCTGTTTTATTACTTGCAGAGGCACTTTTCTCAATTCGATCCTGGATTTAACTAGAGTCCTAGATTATCAGAGAAGCGCGACCGGTGTTACGAGTCCTGATTGGACACGCAAATGGCCAATCATAAGATTGATTTATCGCTATTATAAATGGCTGCCGAATAAATCAAACATATGATTGGCCATTCGACGCCATTTTTAATA
>NW_012031797.1:0-454 GCF_000956235.1 Wasmannia auropunctata | reverse complement strand
ATGTGATAGGTTTTACGAATATGTACATGAAGTTTTCCATTGAATTTTTCTATCCCTTGAGAAAGAAACCGAAAAAACCCGCGGAAAAATTGAAAAAAACCGGTTTTTTTTCTAGCCTTTAAAACTATAGCCGCACAACATTATGAGACTTCAATAATCTAAAATCAAAATAAAATAATAATGCCTTAAAAACGAGTCTAAAGTTGGACTCTATGATAAATATCGATAAATTATTTTGACAATTTTTGATTTTTTTATAAGTTTTTGAGAAATTACAAAAAATATAATTAGAAGAGAAAAATATTTGAAAAATATAGTTGATTGAGAAATCTTTGTGCTATCTGAGATTCAATTCCTTTAGACAATACATTATATAAATTAACAATTGTCCTGCTTGTTATATCCTGGAACAACGTACTAACGACGTACTGAGAACGTATTAACGACGTTCTCA
>NW_012031796.1:0-572 GCF_000956235.1 Wasmannia auropunctata | reverse complement strand
TAGGCGCATTTTTTCCAGATTTGACAAGACCGCAGAGGTTTACATGGGATTTCTAAATTTTGTTGGAGCTCTCATATGGCTTCTCTAAAATTTTGTCCACAGAGCCTAGCCAACTTTTTAATAGACGGAAATAAAAAGAAACCATTGCAACAAGAATCAGGTAAACAGGCTAAAAACATGCCAATATAGCAAATTCAGACCGTGCTAAAACAGTATACGGAAGGAGAGGGATTCGAACCCTCGATACGACTTTTGGGTCGTATAACGGTTTAGCAAACCGCCGCCTTCAGCCGCTCGGCCACCCTTCCAAATTTAGAACCTAAAGATTATATAATACCAAGACCTCTACCGCCTGTCTAATGCTTTTAACAGCAACATTTTTCCGAACAACTGTAATTTTTAGATCTGTGGTACAAAAATCTATAGCTAACCCAAGAAAGGTTTCCCTACATCATACCGCGCACAACTGTACGAACATTACAATTTGAGCCTACCAGAAGAAGGAGAGTAGGCCAGCGGAACTTCCCCACCAGTCTCTCGCAGAACTGTACGGAAACCTCTCGGTTTATACA
>NW_012031795.1:0-775 GCF_000956235.1 Wasmannia auropunctata | reverse complement strand
GGATCCGTGACAAGAGACTCAGGGCTACAGTCCCCAGGCGTTGTCTCAAATCTCGCGGTCCAGCTCAGGGCATTGTCCCCCAGACGTTGCTGCGATCCGCGGTCGATACGGTCTACAGACCGGCTCAAACGACTTTTTGACGCGTTGCTACGTACCGCGATCGACACGGTCAACAGGCCGATTTGCAATAACATCTCGACGTGCCGTCCGTGCAGTGCAAACACGACGCCATAACAATCGCTTGTAAAGACGTTTTAAACTTCAAATAAACATTTTAATAAACGCTTACGCGAAAATACAGTGTGTGCGAATTTAATTATTCCCCGCTGAAGTACAAAACACTTATTTTACAATTAAATGAAATTAAATGATCGCATTGAAAGAACATAATTTCTTATAAAGTTAATAAAGATACTTTAATAAGTAGAAAGAAAGAACATATGTTTTTTAGTTTTTAGTTTTGTGAAAGACGTTATATTTTTTATTAAAAATTTATATGTATATGGGGCATTCCATCCCAAGTGTGACACCTGTGAATTTTTGGATTTTTGATTTGGCTAAAATTTTTATAAATTATAGTACCCAAGAAGAAGTTACCATAATTTTTTTTAAATTTTTTTATCAACATAGTCATGAGATATGAATTTTTTTCAAAATTCGCAGTTTCAAATACCTATACCTTTGCGAAAAATAGTTCAAATGAAAAGTTTTTTTTAAAATTGTTTGATTTTTTCTCTACTTTTTAAAAGAAATATAAAAAAAATTTTTCAAAAAT
>NW_012031794.1:0-422 GCF_000956235.1 Wasmannia auropunctata | reverse complement strand
TTTCCATGCGGTATCTTTAAGATCTCCGCGCGGCATCGATCAAAACATTTAGCGATAGCGGCGGCGGTCCAAAAGACAGCGGTCTTAAAAACAAGAAATCCTATGAAGTTACCGCGCCAATAAGAATTAACCCCGGTCGGTGGGGCGAACAACGATCGCGGGTGAAGAAAGGGCAATTTTCACCATTCGATCGATAGCCACGGAAGCGATCAGTCGACAAACTTTCTATAAAGAAATAATATCTCTTTCGAGCCAAGTTCGCGTTGTGCACAGTGCGTGGTCGAGCCATCCGCGACTCAGGGCTACAGCCCCACGGCGTTGTCGCGGATCCGTGACAAGAGACTCAGGGCTACAGCCCCCAGGCGTTGTCTCAAATCTCGCGGTCCAGCTCAGGGCATTGTCCCCCAGGCGTTGCTGCGATC
>NW_012031793.1:0-358 GCF_000956235.1 Wasmannia auropunctata | reverse complement strand
GCATTGGTTATGCGAACGATGCGTACTATGCGCGAAACGGAACGTATCCAAGAACTGCGTTAGATCGAAAGTAACGGCGCACAATTTGTGGAACTAGAAGACGTACATAAATTCACATAGAAATACTAAGGGCCCTGCCTAATCAGCCACGAATTTCGCGTTGACGGTGGCGACGTTATATCGCGGTAGAAATTTCTTGTCATATTAGGCCCGTTCTATAATACGTCATATATCGGTGTTTTAAGTCATAAACCGTGATAATTCTACAGATTATATGCCGATATCGTAAGCAGTGTAAAATTGATCAATCACAGTCGAATATGAAGAAAATACTCGACTTGAAGAAAATAACGGACCT
>NW_012031792.1:0-499 GCF_000956235.1 Wasmannia auropunctata | reverse complement strand
ACAAATCTTCTTATAATTTTTAAATATATGTTATAACAATTCAAAATATGACTAGCATAAACTTTTGCAAATTGTGTACTTAAAAATAATTTCCAATTAACGTTTTGAAAATCATTAAAAATTTGCTATATAATAGCGAAACATTTGTTATAAATTTGTTATAAATTTTGAATGTGTTGATGATAACAAAACATAGAGAATTTGTAGTGTAACATTTTAATTGTACATATTTTGTAAATGAAAAACGCAATGGAATTAGCGATTTTATCGATTATTACATACATTAATTGCATGTAGTACATGTTTTAATAATAGATGTTATAATGTTATACTCAGCTACGTTGTACAAACAGTTTAATTGTAAATGCGACAAATATCCCAGTAAGCAAGAAACATTAAAACAACATTTAGAAACGTTAATTTCATGTGCATTTTTCAAATATTTTTAAATAATATTGTATAAATGTTTTGAAAATGTTATATAATAACATAGAATTTA
>NW_012031791.1:0-310 GCF_000956235.1 Wasmannia auropunctata | reverse complement strand
GATAAGACGTATCATAAATCACAAGTAAAATATTAAAGCATGTATTGCTTTAACTCCACACATCGTTAGAAAATTATTTTTTATTTCTACAATAGATATTAGCTATGTGATAGGCGGGTTTTATTTGATTTGATTCATTATTTTATTTTATCTAATTCATTATCTAATTTTATACATATATTTATTTTTATACATATATTTAATTTTATACATATATTTATTTTATTTTACTTCATTGATAAAATGAATCGTATATCATCACTAGTTGTAAAACCATGAGAGAAACAAAAGAGCTATGACAGGGACGAGA
>NW_012031790.1:0-478 GCF_000956235.1 Wasmannia auropunctata | reverse complement strand
TTCAAATTAAAGAGAAAGATTCCAACTTTATGACGCTGGAAATCGCATCCCCGGGAAAAATTTTAGCAAGTCCGTGCACTCGTTCAAACTTTGCAATTTTCAGTGTGGCAAACATGCTCTCAGCTTCAAGAGTTTACAGCCACAGGGGTGCGTTAAATTTAAAATCGATTCACGGTATTTTAAAGTAAAGATTTCAAGCTTTCATTTGAAAAAAAGTTTATCATTTTATGATGATTTTTCGCGGAGTTACCGTTAACCAAAGTTGACCAATTTTTGCTCAAAATTTTTCTATGCCATAATTTTTTTGAGCAGTGTATATGTAATTATAATTTCTAAGAGATTTTCTAAATTTAAATTTTCAATAAAATCACAAACTAACGTATTTTTTTATATTTATAGCTTACTAAACTTTTAATTTTTACAGCTTACTTAATTTATAATTTATTAAACTTTTAACTTTTAACTTTAACTTTTTTTT
>NW_012031789.1:0-355 GCF_000956235.1 Wasmannia auropunctata | reverse complement strand
TATAATTAAAAATTTTTCATTGTTTCTTTATTTTATGCCATATAAAAGAATATAAGATAAATTTATTGTTTAGTTTTGGTCATGTTTAGTTTTGGTTTTTTAGTCAGTTGTATTATAATTTCAGTTTATTATTAATTTGTATTTTTATGATTGTTTAATAAATATTGTTTCATAATTAATAATTTTTCATTGTTTCTTTATTTTATGCCGTATAAACCCTTATAGAAAAGTATTACTGAACTATCGGCCAAAATATTACTGGCAGTAATTTACAGTAATTTATTACTGAATATCTTTTAATATTTTCAGTAATATTTTTCTAAGTATTACTGAAATTACTGAAAGATATTCAGTA
>NW_012031788.1:0-520 GCF_000956235.1 Wasmannia auropunctata | reverse complement strand
ACCCCCCTGCCCCGCAACCCCCTCGCCCCCATTTGGTCCAGAAGCGGCCTAGTATCACTACTAATAAGTTTTTCTTTTTGTGTCAGCTGCCTCGGCAGATATCCGAGCTATAAGTTTTGCTGTTTCTCTGTATTCTTTTTTTCTCTCCGTTTTGATTTCGCGCCTATTTCTGTCAGTGTTAAAGAAAGCACTTATAATAAAGGGCGTTGTGATAACTGAGCACATGTTCGCCTGATTTTACTCTCTGCCAACACTCAGGATACCAATTTCTCTAGCCATAATACGACTACTTGTATGAGGATTAAGATGAATGAATGCCAAGATAACGTGCACATGCACATCATCTTCATCATACTCATGATGTGCTCTTTGATGTCCTAAACGGCCTTGGCGAGCTCTTAGTTCGAGGTCCCGGATTGTAGTATGATTCGGATGTTGTTCTTTTTCGGGGTAACGATTCCGGTAAACTCGCGAAGCTTCATGATAATTTAGTTGACATTCCCCGAGAACAAGGAGAATA
>NW_012031787.1:0-329 GCF_000956235.1 Wasmannia auropunctata | reverse complement strand
ATACGTTCCATCCATAACGCTCAGATGAACGTTATTGCTTGCCTGAACCGATTATCTTTTTTCTTCGTGAATGTATTAATGTCTTCGTAACGCATATTAATATAATAATCTCTTAAAGATCTATTATTAAATCATATTTATATATAGACGCATATTTTTTCGCATTTAAAATTATATTTAACTGCTTTAAGTTAGTTTACATTAAAAGCAATTTTTATAATTTTTATGAATCCAGTGCAATTAATAACAATTTTTACATAAGTTGACTTTTTACTTGAAAAGTACTCGTACTTTATGTACTTATATAAGTACAAAAAGTAATCTTTGAT
>NW_012031786.1:0-867 GCF_000956235.1 Wasmannia auropunctata | reverse complement strand
TGTTCACATATTATTCTTGAATATTTGAGATAAAGCTAAACGATAGTGCCTCGACTCGACATGAATGCCAGTGCCGTATACTCAGAGGTCATCACCCATCTTCTTATATACTTGGCGTCGCGCCGCTACCGCTTTTTTTAAGTGCAGTTTAAATATGTGATCCTTATCATTTTCGTACTTCCGTACTTTATAGTCTGGTGGTGGTGGTTATGGCGGGTCAAGAGATACCATTATTTCTTATAGCAACGACAATGCAGGTGACGAAAACTATCAATATAGTTATAAAACTGGAAATGGTATTACTACTGTGCAAGAAACGGGTCATCGGCAAGATAGGAGATTGTATTTCTGTTTTTCATTAAAATTATTAATTATTAATGAATGCTGAAAAGGTTGTATTTTTTTTATACGGCGGTATTAAATTCTGATAGGATTTGATTTTTTAACAAGCAATAGCTAAACAATTTTTACTTCTGAAAGTGCCGATGGAAGTGCCACGTGTCGCAACGCGATGCGTTCTGTGACAATAGGGACATTGCGTCGAGTGCGTGCCGGTGTTGCAGGAGAATCCGAATCGGTGAGCGGATTCTTTTCTTATACCTGGCCCGATAATGTGCAATACTCGGTCACATATACGGCGGACGAGTACGGCTTTCATCAAGGCACTCACTCGCCGTCGAAGCCAGGGAAGAGAATCAGGACAGCGGTAGTAGAGAATATTCACATGGAGGGAACAGCGGCGGTGTGTTATATAGAGTTTTGAATTAAATATAAACGAACGTTTATAATTGTGCATATATTAATATCTTACGTATGATTTACACTTATCGAGTTGTCTCATTATCAGGTGGTTACAGTGGACATGGA
>NW_012031785.1:0-417 GCF_000956235.1 Wasmannia auropunctata | reverse complement strand
TAACTCCGTACATTATTTCTTCATAACATTTTAAGATTACTCTCTTAAAGTTGTTTCCATTCTACGCTTTTACATCTTATTTGTTTGTGGTTTACATAATAATTTCTGAACTTAATAATAAATTAATTTTTTAATATTTAGATAATAAATTTATATTTTGTATCATTCACTCATTATATTTATTACAATAATGATAATCGACGAAGAAATGTTTTAAACATAATAACTTCTTGCACCATCTTATTATATATAATAAGATGTTCATGGTGCAAGAAGTCATTATGTTTAAAACATTTCTTCGTTGATTATCATTATTGTAATGAATATAATGAGTGAATGATACAAAATATAAATTTATTATCTAAACATTAAAAAATTAACTTATTATTAAGCTGTCTCTTATACACATCTCTGAGC
>NW_012031784.1:0-507 GCF_000956235.1 Wasmannia auropunctata | reverse complement strand
TGTGCTCTTCCGATCTACAAGGTACACATGATCTTTTGTTTCCTAGATATAAGTTATACAGTTGAAAGAAAAAGTACTAGTTATGCGCACGTATTTTCAATATGATTGTTTTGGTATGTCTCTTCAATAAATGCGAATAATCATTTGCGAAAATGAATTGTGCAGGTTAACCCATTAACGTCCAGGCGGACACATTTTTTGAACAATTTTCAGTGGCTTAATTTTTTATTTTAATGGCCTTGAAAAAATTCTAGCAACATCATTTCTGATGTAAAATTTCTTGCTCTTTCAGAATCTGCCATCAGAATTTGTCATAAATAAAGTCCAAAAAAGTTATAGCCGATTTTTTGGAAAAAAACCGTGATTTTTCACTCAAATTTTTTTTTAAAGCGATATTTTCACATCGAAACAACATTAGAATGGTCTTGAGAAGTCAAAATACAGCGTCCATGAACTCTAAACTTTAAATGTGCACATACTCATTTCAAAATTCATGATGGCGGCATT
>NW_012031783.1:0-479 GCF_000956235.1 Wasmannia auropunctata | reverse complement strand
ATCAATTCATCGCGCATGTAACATACATATGCATACATAAGTATATAAGGAATGATTGGGCGAAGCCCTACTATCGTCAAAGTAACCAATAGAAGTCGGTAAACAGACTGTGTTCCGAAAACGAGTAAAAAAAAGTGTTGCAACCTTTCTGTGAGCGAGTGTACATTATATTATGAAATGTTTATTGCTTTCATCCTTGTGACGGTTCGCTTCTCTTGCGCTTGTTTCCAAGTTACCAATGTCCAAAACCCAAAATTAGTCTAAAATTAAAAGTTAATCATGCATATATACCCAGTGAGAAATAATTGGTCGAAAATACGTCGAATCGACATCGAATCGACCCAAAGAACAGAAAAGTCAAAATAATATTAATTTAACGTTAAATTGACCGAATTTGCGTCATTTTTTACATTATAAAATCTAGATTTCTAATCTAGATTTCAAATGACTAAAGAATGACTTTATATTGAGTTTTTTTT
>NW_012031782.1:0-334 GCF_000956235.1 Wasmannia auropunctata | reverse complement strand
TCTATATATGTATATATATATTTGGGCAAATGTGATTAGAGTTTGTTCTGATACAAATATATATAAAAATATTATTACATATGTTGGAATAAACAAGTTAATTCTTATTTAGCTAATTCGAGTAATTAATTCGAGTTTAATTTGCATCTAGAATCAAATCGTACGTCTTGACGACGGCGGGTTATTTATATTTTAAAAAAAGAGGTAAAAAAAACGCCAAGTATACGCGTCCTCCGTACAAATGTTTCGCTATCAAAAATTAGCGCCAAAAATTTGTAGTTGTTAGTAAAATAAAATTACTTTAAAAAAATTAAGAGATCGGAAGAGCACACGC
>NW_012031781.1:0-464 GCF_000956235.1 Wasmannia auropunctata | reverse complement strand
TAATTAGAGCGTGAAGAAACTTTAATAAACCAAGGGTCGAAACGTATGTATTATTTGCAGTTCTTATTTTATTAATAAAGTTTATAATCTTCACGCTATAATTACTGCGATAGCTTTAATAAGCATTATTTTTCCCTTTTAATTTATTATTTTGGACTCCTTGAATTTTTTAAATTATTTAACAATGTGTAAAAATTACTCACGAAACTAAGGTTCTAAATGTTATTTTAATGTTTCTTGTTTACTAAGTTATTACTCATATGCACACAAACCTCCCATTACACTACACAATAAACATTAATCTGGTGCCATTGCAACGATTAACAACGATCATTAATACTGAGATTTCTAATCAACATAATAATACAATTTTTTCTTAAACGTAATTCATAAAAAAGAAATCTCTGACATAGAAGACCCGAAGACATGCATATAATTTCGTAAAAAGCAAATACAACTTTCTA
>NW_012031780.1:0-459 GCF_000956235.1 Wasmannia auropunctata | reverse complement strand
GTGTGCTTTTCCACGAAGTTAATTGTGTATGAAAATACTGAACAATTAAGAGCAACGTAAAGCTGGAACTATATATTTTGAAAAAGAGAGTAACGTTTTCTTATATTCACTGTATATTTTAAAAGATAGAGTAATTTTTTTTATATTCACTTTGTATACATAGTATTTCGTACAAAAAGTATAACCATATATTTGTTTTCACTTTCTATAAAAAATAATCAAACGTGTGTATATCGATGTTGTAATGCTAGTGTTCGATAAATTCTATGTTATTACATAATATTTTCAAAATATATACAATGTACAATAATATTTAAAAATGAAAAGGGATAAATAATGCCTATTAGAGCCATCACAGTAATTAGAGCGTGAAGAAACTTTAATAAACCAAGGGTCGAAACGTATGTATTATTTGCAGTTCTTATTTTATTAATAAAGTTTATATTCTTCACGCTATAA
>NW_012031779.1:0-432 GCF_000956235.1 Wasmannia auropunctata | reverse complement strand
TGTCATCTCGGCTTGTTTGTGCGAAACCAACAACGCGCATCGCTCGCCCGAAAAACATTGCTGGAAACGCTTATCCTTTTCCTAGTAATCGCGCGGCTTGGTTTAATGATGAGTTTTAAACAATTAAACATTCGTTTTCTTGTTATTTTTTGTTAATAATGAAATTATGCGTTTTAGATTAATGTTCCATTGTTAAATAATTTAGTGGTCCTGAAAAGGACCGTTTAAATGATATATATTGGAAGCAACTTAATACTTGATCCAGTATCCTTCTTGGTCCACCACTTGCCGCAATTTCTCCTCGATCGAACCGCGCAAATTTGCAAAATATTCAGGCATACGCCTTAAATCCTCCCACGAGTTCCTTGCGTGCGCAACCAGATGTTCTCTAGTTCTCTCATCCCCAGATTCCCACGAATTTGCAATTATTCC
>NW_012031778.1:0-749 GCF_000956235.1 Wasmannia auropunctata | reverse complement strand
TATCTAATTTTTAGTAATTGAGTAATTGATTATAATCTAGTGTAATTCGAAATTCACCGATTTTGAGGATATAAACTAAATCGGTTTGAATGCAATAAAAATCCAATTTTTTCTGTGATCAGTATAATAGTAATTTGTTTTAATTTTTTTGCCTATATTTGTATGAAACGCTACCGTTTCTCTTGATCCAGTATTTTACATTGTGTTGTACTCATTTATATTTTATTGTCGTTATTTCGACTATCTATCATGTTATTGTATGTATGTTAACATTATAAAAAAAATATTTTCATCTTTTTGATTTAACTTTATTGATCTGATCAAATATGTATATATTAATATCGAGTAGTCATGGATCATCACGAAGTGTCTGCAGTTCTCAATCACAGAAGTCAAGCAGCGTTGATGGCAGTCGTGGCTTGGATGGGTGATCGTTAGTTGAAAAAAATGCGATTAAAACCGATTAAAAAAAAGTATTCCATTTTGATTGAGATTTGTGTCCTGAAATAATATGCGTGCATTAAAATGTTGTATTAATCCTTACATTCCTCATAAATTCGAGTTTGATTTCGAAAATTTTTTCTTGTTGTTGGTTCGATTCTATATTAATAATTCTATATTGCATTTAGAATAATAAAATATATATGAAATTTTATTATTAGTTGAACTATATAATTAATTTTGACATGATATATTCATGTATCAATCAGTAAATTTTGGATCGACCATTTTTGGTTCGACCAAAGGAT
>NW_012031777.1:0-409 GCF_000956235.1 Wasmannia auropunctata | reverse complement strand
CACCCCAACGGTTGAATATTAAGAACTAATGTTTGGTAAAATTGTAACTGATATTAATAACAACTAAACTGTAAAAAATGGTCATGATCGGCGCGGGGGCAGATCGCCCCTCCTTATCCGGCTACGGCCTTTATAATTTTATATATGTAGTATTAACACGAATAACTGTATGTCTATTTATGTATCATATTTTACACTAATGGAAAAACTATTAATTTGTCTTGCTCAAATTTCATTGAGTGCCGTTAACCACTGGTATGTACAATAGGTATTAAATATACAGGGTGGACCATTTCAATCCATCCAGTCGAATATCTCGAAAAATAAGCACACTAGGAAAAAATGTTTCAGACAAAAGTTGTAGGGTTTCGAGGGGGACATAAGATGATAACATTGGTTTGACCCTGAA
>NW_012031776.1:0-1047 GCF_000956235.1 Wasmannia auropunctata | reverse complement strand
TAGTTTTAAATAAAAAATTAATATTAGTTTAAATTAACAGGTCGATATTTATTAAAATTTCAAGTCTTTGCAAATGCAATAAAAATGTGCGATGATGTTTTAAAATCGTATAATATAAGCGTCACGAACATTTTGACAAATGCAGAAGAAAATGTGTGCGAAAATGCGTTATACGTGTTTCTGGGAATTGTCGCTGTTCAGGTAAAATATTATATTTCAAAGCTATACATTAAAATATGTATATTAATTAAATTTATTAGTAAAACAAATTCGACAAATATAAATTTTTTATGTCGTTATTGTACTGTGTATAAAACTAGCATCTTACTAGATTTATTTTTCACATTTTATTATTTTATTAACAGTAAGTTCTTAAAATATTTTGTTTAGATAATTATTGGTATATATACTTGTAGATCGGTTTAGTAGATCTCCTAACATCCTTACAAATTTCTCCGGATTACGTGATTAGTCATTCTGCTGGTGAACTCGGTTGCGCGTACGCGGACGAATGTCTCACCATTGAACAAACTATTTTATCAGCATACGCTATTGGTTTGACATGTACCGACACAAAATTAATTCGTAGCTCTATGGCAATTGTCAATTTTGATTACAAATGCCTTAAAAATATATGTCCAACGGATATTGAAATAGTTTGCCGCAATAGCGAAACCAGTAGCGTTATAAGTGGACCCACAGAATCCATACAAGAATTTATTAAAAAATTAAAGGTAAAATTGAACAGCTATCGTATGTTATAAGTGGAAAACCTGGTTTATTAATAATTTTGAAATATTAAATTTTTAAATTTATGCCAAAATTTGCTACACAAGAATGTTCTTACTAATATTTATTTTTATATTATTAGGTTAATAATATTTATGTAAAAGAGATCTATTGTAACGTGCCATATCATAGTTCTTATCTCGCATCCGAGATAAAATCTCAACTTTTGTTTAATTTAAACAAAATAATACCATGCCCGAAAAAACGAAGTCCAAAATGGATTAGCACTTCCATACCCCTGTCTCTTATACACATCTC
>NW_012031775.1:0-472 GCF_000956235.1 Wasmannia auropunctata | reverse complement strand
TGCTCTTCCGATCTTTAATCTTTTAGCAGAGGAGCGAATCGAGTAATTAAAATTGTAAATATTTTGTAAATAATATGGATATTAATTTGCAATTCAAATAATGAGATATATTTTGTAAAAATTATGAAAATGATCTTGCAAATTTTCATGATTACCGTATATTCAGCTTGCGCTGAACGATCTCAAATCTCTATTCGGCTTCTAATTTATTTCTTGTAATAAATAGATAGAACAAGAACAATAGGATAATAGGTTTATGTTGTAAAGAATATTTTATTTAAATAAAATATATAAAAATACCAGATTTGTTACAAAAAATCCATACATGTATGGTAAAAGATAAATCAAATATAAAGTTAGGTCATACGCATTCTTGTTACAATGGTACAATTCCTTGCAAAGCAATGTTCCTTTCTACTCTATTATTATCACCTCATTTTCCAAAGGTGAGACGTCGGAAGAGCACACGTCT